>NC_056585.1:3921107-4096107 GCF_018340385.1 Cyprinus carpio
TCATCAGCCTGGGTTTTATCTAGTGGATGTTGAAGTCACCAAGCAGTTACCAGAGGAGTACTATCTTCAGGATAGTTTGATTTAGCAGCCGTCCAATCCATCCAAGAAGTTTTCCCCATTTGACCTGGGGGAACGATAAATGACACAAAGTGGATTGTAACAGGGTGGATTACCGTAACTAGCATGTGGAGTCAAATGAAACCGTTACCTGTAGGTGGTGGTTGAAGATCAAAATTTCCACTCTTTCCGATATAAGGAGGACTAGTAACTGGGGTCCACCCCTCCCATGTACCGTACGAGGCGATGTTGGGAACAATTGAAATTAGTGGAGAGGTCTTGCGGGCCAAGTGGCAGTGTCTGTTCATGTTTGATCCAAGTCCTAAGCTCCATGCCATGAGGTTGAGAGCAGAATGCGTAGCATAGAAGAAATGAAGTTGCTTTGTTAACAGCAGACTGTGCAGTTCCAGAGACCAAATGGAATAGACCGATCGTAGTAGTCGAGGGGTCCAGAGGGACAGGGCCATAGATTTGTCAGGCAGCCTGTTCAGTCGGCGTAGCATAGCGTGACATCTCCGAGTTGTTCTTAGTGGACTAGTAGAGATTCTGAAAGCACATGAGTGGGAATACAAGACACCAAAATAAGTTATGTGAGGAAAAGCTGGTACAAAAATTGAAGGGGAGCAACGCAATACTCAAGTTCCACTGTCGGTGTCCGTGCTCGGTGGGCGTCGCGTCAGGTACCATCGATGGTCGTGAACAACTCCGTAGTTCTTCACACGAGGAGGCGTCACACGAGGGATGCTGCGACCGCTTGACACGGTGACACTTACCACTTATATATTTTGTCCCTGAGTACCTGTGATTGAAGTCAGCTGTCACAACGCCTCCGCATTTAGCAGAACCAAAACTTGCCAGTCCCGAGATAGGCAAACGCCAAACCAAACGCCCACTTACACGTATTTAACAGGGTAAGCAACACAGTAATACAGCCAAGTTTCCTAGCAATGAATATATGCATCCATGAGCATTATCACACGAGTAGCCAGTGCAAAAATGGCTGCATCTCAGCATGTCTGTGATTCGGCCGTAGACCATAACAGCATGCTGATTTAAGCCATAACTGCACATACTTGTAGAGCTGGCTCTATACATTCTTCGAGCAAACATGGGTTAATAGATAAGAAACAACACGAAGTGCCTTTAAAAACCTTCTTTGTCAGACTACTTCCTTCGCACCTGTTATCAATATCGTAAGTATAGATCAGTTAACAATACCAGTTCTATGGTAGGAGAAATTATCCCCTTAATGAGATCTCAACACTAAACCTAAGCCTACATACACTCTAAAGAATACAAGTATCAGCACTATGTTCCAGTTTCTAGTATAGAAGTCAGGCGGCTTAGGGTAATGAGTTTAAAACGTTTTTACGGCTTCAAATCAAAATATCCATCTTTAAGAAGAAATAAAATCTAAAATGTGTTTTCATTGGACAACACCTACTGTGACATATTTCAGAGGTGGACTGAAATTTCTATTTTACTGGACATTTTTGGGCTGTTTATGTCTCGCCTTTCCAACTATGTTTAGAAACATGTCTAACATTATTTATTAAAAATAGCCGAGATGAGTCAATGTTTAGTTCGTTATTTGGCTCGGCTCAGTGTTCATGCCGGTTCCTCTCTTCACAGCAGTTCAGTCAGTGTACTGTTTGAGTAAATGAATTACTCCGGGATATTGGTTTATTTGAACTCAGAGGAGTGTCAGCCATGTTAAAAGTTAACAGCTTAAGTCATTTTGTGGATTAATGCTTATTGTTGACGCGAACCTTTTCTAACGATTCAGTTCGATTTGGTGAACTGGTTCAAGAAGATCCGGTTACATCGAGTGATTCGTTCGCGAACCGGATATCACTAAACTGCAGTGTTGTGAACGCACTCATAACAGACCCGGGAGAGAAGTCAATGCTGAATAAAGTCGTAGTTTTTGATATTTTTGGACCAAAATGTATTTTCGATGCTTCAAAAAATTCTAACGGACCCTCTGATGTCACATGGACTACTTTGAAGATGTTTTTATTACCTTTCTGGATGTGGACAGTATACCGTACATACATTCTCAATGGAGGGACAGAAAGCTCTCGGACTAAATCTAAAATATCTTATACTGTGTTCCGAAGATTAATGGAGGTCTCACGGGTTTGACGACATGAGGGGAGGTCATTAATGAACAAATTTTTCATTTTTGGGTGAACTATCCCTTTACTTGTGATGATTGGCTCAAATTACCAAAAAACCCCAATTCATTATCTCAACAAATAGAATTTGGTGACATGCACTCAGTTAATCAACTCCAAAACACCTGCAAAGGTTTTCCTGAGCCCCTTCCAAAATGGTCTTCTCAGTTTGGTCATGGCTACAACATCAGAGGGGAAAGACTGCTGGATTGCGAGTTGCCAGAAGACAATCATTGACACCCTTACCAAAGGAGGGTTGTAAAAACTACAAACATTCATTACCAAAGATGCTGGCTGTTCACAGAGTGTACAAGGAGGGGTAAACTACAAACCATTCATTACAAAGATGCGGGACTGTTCCGAGGGTTGATCCAAGCAGTTCACAGAAAGATTGAGTGGAAGGAAAAAAGTGTGGAGGAAAAAGCTGCACAACCAGCCGAGAGAGCTTATGAGGATTGTCAAGGAACTTCACAAGGAATGGACCTGCGGAGGGGTCAAGGCATCAAGAGCCAACCACCACACAGATGTGTAAAGGGAATTTGGTACAGTTGTCGTATTCCTCTTGTTAAGCACTCTTGAACCACAGACACAATGTCAGAGGCGTCTTACATGGATAAGGAGAAGAAGAACTGGACTGTTGCCCAGTGGTTACAAAGTCTTCTTTACAGATGGAGAGAAAGTTTTGTATTTTCATGTTGGAAATTAAGGTCCTAGAGTCTTGGACATGTGAAAGGGTGGAAAGCTCATAGCCCCAAGTTGCTTGAAGTCCAGTGTTAAGTTTCCCCCGTCTGTGATGATCTGGGGTGGCAATGTCCATCTGCTGGTGTTGGGCCGAATTGTGTTTACCCTGCACCAGTTTACCAAAAAAGTTTGGAGCACTTCGAAGATGTCTGTCCTTCTGCGTACCAGCTTTTTGAAGATGCTGATTTCATTTTCCAGCAGGATTTGGCACCTGGCCACACTGCCAAAAGCACCAAAAGTTGGTTACTTTTTTTTTTTTTTTTTTAAACCCCGTCAAAGAACACCTGGCTTCCATATACCACACGTCAACATTGCCGATAAAATGATCACCTTCCTGGCCACGTAGTTACACACACTTGAGGCAGTAGTAATTAAAACAAAAGGAGCCCCTGCAGTATTGAGTACACGTACAGGAGTATGAACATATTGGCCAGAAGGCCAAGATTTCACCTTGTTGTTTTTTTTTTTTTTTACATTTTAATTGGGCTTATGAAGTATCTAGAAAAAATTTGTGAGATAGTGAATTGTTGGGGTTTTTGGTACATGTGAGCCAAAATCATCACAATTAAAAGAACAAACAGACTTAAAACATTTCAGTCTGTTTGCACTGAATGTTATTTAATACACTAGTTTCACAACTTCAGTTGAATTACTGAAGTAAATATGAACTTTTCCATGACATTCTATTTGAGATGCCACCTTGTATGTGTGTGGTGTGTGTGTTATGTATAATTAATAATAATTTACTAACTAATTTACTCTGGACCAAATTATGCTAAATTTGCCAAACAATACATATTTTGTAATGTGGTGATATTAACACTGTTTAGGAACTTTCCATGATATCAAGGAAAAACATGAAATATTTTTTTTTTTTTTTTTCATGGAATTATGCATAAAGTCTGCTGGATTAAATAAAAGTGAGTGAGAAAAAAGTGTAGAAAGATGGCAACTCAACAGTTACCCAGCTTATACCAAATGAGATTTTATATTTTTAATATTCATAACTTATATTTAAGAACAAATTTTGACCAGTTATTTTGTTCTTTTTTTTTTTTTCTCCCACCAATGAATACACTAGTAACACTGCAGCCAAATCCAATCAACAGGCTATGTACAAATATGTATTATAGCAAATTGACAGGATTCTTGCCCTCCTCTTTTTAAAGTGTTTTATATCACTCACTTCCTCTTCTAGCATCAGTTCTGGTTGTTCAGTCCTGCTCACCAGTCCACCGGTCACCAATTTTGGTTGTAAAAAAAAAACTCCAACAAATCCTCCGGTTTTACCCCCCCCCCCAAGCACCCACCCCAGCGCCCATCTCCTCCCTCCCCCCCCCCCAGGTTTTAAAGCACATGCGCCATTTGCAGTAGTTTCAAACATTATTCTCTCTCCACTTTGATTAATTTTCTTCTATTTTTCCACATAATTCTTGTCATAGCTAGGCTCATCAAGCAAACATTATAATTATTCACTTTTACAACGATTACCAACACCAATTATGCCAATACAGTAGCTTTCTTTCTCATCAACCCCCAACCACAGCATTTGGGTTGAAAAAATAATAACCCAGCATTTTTTTTTTAGAAACAAAACACTGTTTGACACTGGTAGTGGTGAAAAATGAAGTAACTAGTGAGAGTGTTGAAAGTGTTTAAGTCCCAGGGCCAGAATTGCATATAGCTGAACTAACACCCCCCAGGCCTAACACCCTCCTAGCACGAAGGACTAACCAGGCCCATATTAAGCAGACATGACCCACCTGGGAGATGAACATGAGATGTGCAGTTGGACACATACAGATACTGGACAGCAATAAACCACCACATAAGTTTTTCCAACACAAAGGCTCACAGTTCACTGGATTTTACAGCACATGTTCTAAGCTGAAGTTTCCACATGGTTATCGAAGCCTGTAGACGTCGCAAGACTGATTTATTCACTCCCAACCCATGGTGAAGGTTAAGGGTGGCATCTCAGGCACTCGTCTGTTTTCTCATAAAGCCCTTTGACACCAGCTTTTTATTAGTTTATTAAACATTGCTTTATAGGAAGCTCCATCTTGCACTTTGATTCTATCTGGCATCTAAGTATATTCTTATGACTGATTGCAGTCCACCCACAGCTGTGCAATTTGGCTGACTAGCCTACCTTCAGATCTGCAAGTTATGAAGATTTCCTCTGTTTCACTTATTTTGTTTTTGCCACAACAACATGAGGCAAGCAAATCAATGCTATTTTGACACAGCATTCTGTCAATATGCTTGTAAACCTGCATTTCCCGCGTGTGTTCAACAAAACTATAAAGCTTATGGACTCCCTGTCAGATGGTTCCTTGGCCATCAGGAGGCATCTCTGGGCTCCAGCTCCTCCCCTCTGTGCAATTTGTGAAGCTTCCTGAGCTGCTGCCACTAAACCAACGCCTGTGTTCTCAAGCCTGGAATAAAAAGAAGACTCAAAATTGAAGGAATCACAAACACTGGCAAGGGAGAAATGCTTATATCGGAGACTCAGTTTTGCATCTTCTGGGCCTTAAAATATATATTCTCCATACAAAAAGGAAATAGCAAACTAGGGATGTTATGTAGGGCCTAGCATGTTGAAAAAGAAAGACTATCTGGCTAGTTAGGAAGCCTGGTAAGGACACCAGTGTATAAACACAACATATGCTGGTGGCCAACAATGTTGTGGTACAAACCGAAAAACAACAGCTCTTTTTCTGTCCACCTCTTCTTTGTTCCCCCTCACATCAATGTAGGTAGCCACCAGAAACTCTGCTTTCATGTGGCACAGGCTGGCTATTAAAATATGCCTGCAGTGAGCTTCCAGTGAAATGGCCAACAAAGAGCTGCCTTCTAGGACAGCGCTCCTTCTCCCTTTTCCTCGATCTCGCTTTTCTGCTCCTTCCAAGTCACTGCCTCATTTGTATTTTGCAGCCTTTCGTCTGGCTCCACCGTCTAATTCACTTGAATGTTCCACCTGCCCACCCTTCAAGATTTGACACATTCTATAAACATCTACTAAAATGACTGTCACAGGCCTCCAACTGGCACCATTATCCGCTAATTCACCCTAAAAGGAAGAGTCTTTTATTGCAATCTGCTCATGGAAGAAAAAACAAAAAACAAAACAAAAAACAAGTGAGACGTCTGATGTTGCTTCTCATGTGCCACTTGAGTCCTTCATCTGGTCTTCAAGCGCTGCTTAGAAGCGACAGCATCTCTGTCTGGTATGCTGTCTGATTTTTGCTAATTGCCAATCTCAATATTTGACTTGCTGTGCTTCAAAGTAACCTCTACTTATCTGTTGTCAACTTAAGCTCATGGTTTATGGACATATTCTTTTATATCTGAAAAAAGCAGGATGATTAATGAATGGGAGATGTGTAAGGGGGAATCTCATGACAGAGTTTTGAGAGCATTAAAAGTCAGAGTGTCTATTTTCTCCATCTCCGTGCTCTCCTCGATATGGCCTGTACTCTTAATTATGTTTAAACGAATTTGTGGCAACATGTTAACTGCTCATAAAGTACAGGTACTTGCAAGCCAGGATTTACCACACCAAAAAATTGTTATTAGAGTTTCAGAATGAAAGATGGAATTTGTTAACAAAATTACAAATTGTGAGAACGGTTGATGCATTTCACACTTAATGATAATTGAAAGTGCATTTTGTAGGCAAAATAAAGGGAGACAGAAAAGTGTAAAAGGAAAAATAAATTTAAAAACAATTTTAGAACCTCTCTCTCACTCTCTCTCTAAGATGAAAAGTATTATAAAAGCAAAAGAAAAAAAAGTTGCTTAAAATGAAGAATCGTTAACATTGTGCTTTTTGCTTTGTGACATCAAAGCAACAGAGCACAGTTCCCCAACAAATTCTCATTGCATTGTTTGTTTGTTTATGTATTTATGTATGTAATTATTTTTACTTTGTATTTCACATTGAATTCTCAGCATTGATATGAATGTACAGTAATACAGTGATTAAAACAACAACAAATGCTACCATGATCTATAACAGTTTACAATTTAAATAACATATTCTTTGGATTTCCATTTGTATCTGTGACATTAACAGGTAAAATATTGAAAAGTAAGCTGGATTTTTGCACATCTTTATATCTTGCTAAAGGGTTTGGCCATGGCATAATTGGGGTTAACTCTGGAAGTAATTAATGACTTAGTGGTTCACATCCTATTGAGGGTAACCTGAGGTCTTGACATAGCATTAGGGGGCAGATGTTCCTAATGTCCATGCTCATCTTCTTGCTATTGCTGTTGCGGCCTTGTGCAAGACACTTCACCCCTAACCTCTGATGAATGTGTGTTACCATTCTGTTGCCCATGGCATGCTGGTAAGTGAAACACACAATAGGAACATGTACTCTGGTTAAACAATAAATAAATAAAAAATGGTAACTGTCCACCATGCAAGTTGTTATTATTCATTTACGAGTAACCAGCAGCGCAGAAGTTACCTGTGGGAAACCAGCAGCCCAACTCATTAACTCCTGTGGAAAACCAGCGGGCACAATCTTGTGTTATAAACAAACATTAAAAAACAAATGGCCTATATTGCTAGTCATGTCTCAGGGAGTTTGTTTTGCGTTTTTTTTTTTTTTTGCGTGTGTGTCACTGTCTCTTAGCAGTTCATTCTTCTTTGTGGATCAAAGGTTTTATGATTTTTATGATATGGTTTTATGATTTATGATGTTCTGTAATTTATTGAGTAATCACACCTAATGTTAACATCTATAAATATAATATATAATGAATATATGGATACATTCATAGAATGAATCCCCATAAATGAAGAATATTTCCAGGGCCAGTATCTCTTTAATATCTCTCTAAATAATTAATTTGATTAATTATTATCAGAGTCATTTCATTATCATGTAAGAACAATAATAACAGAATATAATTAAAATGAAAATCACCATATAAACCCACATGTGTCACATTTAGCTTTGTTTAGTGCCTTTTGTGCCCCTTCTTCTGTGTGGTACGACTCAGCATGGCTCGGTTAACATTTCCACTGCAGTTTAATATTGCTCCAGAGTGATCGTTATAGTTGTGCCACCATCTCGTCTAAGTAAGCCATACCATGCAATGGAAAAGCGCTATTAGTGTGCTTTTATTATAAACAGTGGTCAAATATCGAAGCTTTAATCTTTCTAATGATACATAGTTTGTCCACATAGTTTTGGTCCACAAATATCGGGAAATGACAGATAGTAAGGATTTACTATTTTATTTTATTGTTTTATTATTATTTTTATGAGAACTTTGCATTTCATCTATAGGTGAAATAAGTGCTTCTTAACTGACGTTTTCAAATTGGTCAGGAAGATGTATGTTGCAGCACAGTCCCAAATGAAACGTCCCCATCTGAATAACAGGGAACTTGAACTGCAGCACTTTCATAACCAAAAGAGGATGTTTTAGGAACGTCTCTAATGTTCTGTAGAGGTTCAGGATTTTTGTCACTTTTAGAGAACATTTAGGGAATGTTGCTCAAAGTTGTGAGAACATCCCCTCCTACGTGGGATAATGGACATATGAATTTGAATATTTGATAGGTAAGTGATCACTGCTGTGAAACGTCACTTTAAAATTGGAAACAAATAAACTATGAGTTGTATGGAGGGTGGACACGCCAAAACTCTTCAAATGCAATGCGTGCAAGTTTACTGTGTAAACATGCTGTTTTGTCTGTGTTAACAAAGCAATTTTGAACATGTTTCTTTTGTATGTCTAGACATGAACAGTTTGATTGTTTTAAGACATTTCACCACAATTTATATAGCACATGTAAAAATGCAGTTGTACGATGTTTAGATGAATTTGAACATGTCTCTCAATGCATACACATTCTGGTTGTGTTTAAACATGCAATAATTTTTTTTTTTTTAAGCAGGTTGTTTGCATTGATTGTGGTATTGCTTTACTAATCACTACTGTGCTAGAGTGAACTAATATTATAATGTAAATTAAAACTTTTCTACCTGAGAAAAAATGTTTAACTAAATGACAAATCATGACATAAGACTTACATCATAACACAACATACCATTGGATTATCCTTCATGAACAAATAGAAAATTTGATGTTAGCATAGTGTACCATTATGATATCCTTCATGAATAAACATGAAGTCTGATGTTTATATACCAACATACCATCAAATATAGTCTTAAATACAGCAAATTGCAATTGTTTGTTGTGCATGTTGTCGCATTAACATGGACAAACAATGTGTGTTGTTAAATTTTCCATGTTTCTTCATTTAAGTTTATTGTATTATTAGCCTATATTAAAAGCCTGTTGTACTATGTAGAGTATAATGAGAGACAGAAAGATGGACTGAGCGAGTGTGATTACCTGCATCTGATACATCATTCATTATTCAGCTCAATATCACTTAGATAATAGAATATTAGTTTGAATGATCATTGAGGAAAGCAATATCTTTGTTGTACTATCCTTTCATTTGTTAAGGTTGCTTTCTGATGATAATGCTACTTCAGTGCATTTGCTGGCTGTGTTTTTACAAGGTGTTGTTGAAAGTAAAAAATAACATCCAAGGTTGTTTACAACCTTGCTTCAATCTCTTTCAATATAAAAGTCTATTCTACTGACCCAAACACAAAAACAAACTCAACAAAAAAAAAAAAAAAAAAATAAATGTAACAAAAAAAAAAAAAAAAAAAATCACCATCACTAACACACAGAACATTTCTCAATACCAAATACTATTATTAAATACTACTGTTTATCTAGACTGTACATATATATATATACACACAGTATATATAATATAATATAATTATATATATATATATATATATATATATATATATATATATATATATATATACACACAGTGTGTAACATGGGAGCCAACGAGACGTGAGGGGTGCGGATCCATGTGCAAGCTTTTATTTAGAAACCAAGTCAAACCTAAGCAGGGTCAAACAATGGCAAACAGGTATGTTGAGGGCAAGACACAGGAGTATTCCGAGAGCATGCATGGGTCATCGATCGGCGAACAATATCCAAAGGGCTTGACAAGAGGGGTAATCCGAGTACACGAGCAATAGTCCAGGCAGGGACAAACAGAGTCCAAACGGCAAGACAATAGAGAAAAATCCAAAAACAGGCAAAAGATCAAGGCAACGAGGCAAGGAACAAGACTGGGAAACGGGAACCAGGAAACTAGGAAGTGCTTGGTAAAGTAGCTAGTCTAAACAATACTCGGCCGTCTGGAAGTGATCTGATTGAGTGTTATATATTGAATGTGTGATTGGATTCAGCTGTGTGTGTGTAATCTGAGCATTCAGCTGTGTATGTGTAATCAGTGCAATGGATGATGGGAACTGTAGTCCGGGGTGATGTGCAACAGTCGGTATGGTGCAATAGTCCCTGTAGTGAGCGGGTGATCTCTGGTGGTGAGTGAACGAAAGTTCCTAGACCAGATTCATGACATAGGGCCATGACAGGACAGGCCGTGAGTTCATAGGCAGTCTCCACAGCTGTGACAGGACAGGCCGTGAGTTCATGGATGGCCTCCGTGGCTGTGACAGGACAAGCAGTGAGTTCCTGAGCGGCCTTCGTGGCCATAACAGGACAGGCAATGAGTTCATAGGCGGCCTCCATAGCCATGACAGGACAGGACCAGAGTTCATGGATGGATACTACTGACACCTCCGAAGGTTCTGCAGCAGTTGCCGCCACCTCTGGAGGTTCCACAGCAGTAACAGTCTCCTTGACAGCAACACAACAGGCTGAGAGAACATTGCTTGGCGCAACAGACAGGATGAGACGAGGCTCAGGAAGCTCAGGTGAGGCGTGACGAGGCTCTGGAAGCTCAGCTGAGGCGTAACGAGGCTCTCCCCGATCAATAGTGACTTTACTTGATTTGTGAAGATCAACGATGACTTGACTGGACATTCTTGATTTGTGAGATCAGCGGTTGACTGGACTCGTGAAGATCTAACGGTGTGAATTCGATCAACCAATGGGACTGACCTTTCATGAAGATCTGGAGGAAGTGCCAGCGGTGACTTGACCGTGAAGACCTTGACCCTTCATGAGATCAGCAT
This sequence comes from Cyprinus carpio, assembly GCF_018340385.1. Classification (NCBI taxonomy): domain Eukaryota; kingdom Metazoa; phylum Chordata; class Actinopteri; order Cypriniformes; family Cyprinidae; genus Cyprinus; species Cyprinus carpio. Next base: position 3,932,188 of record NC_056585.1, read on the forward strand.
TGACATGACCTAATTCGGAGATCAGGTGACTGGACCTAATTCGGCAGCCATTTTGACATTTCTGGGGGAACCGGATGACCTCCGATTGGCGGCCATCTTGTGCAGTGGCGCCGGACCCACTACCACCGGATTGGCGGCCATCTTGTGCAGTGGCGCCGGGCTGGCGGCCATCTTGTGCAGTGGCGCAGGCTGGCGGCCATCTTGTGATCAGGTTCGGCTGCTGCCACCATTTTGTGATCGTGCTCCAGTGGAGCAGCCATTACGTGAGTGAGTCCGGGGTCGTGTGCCTCCGTGACACCCACAGTGAATGCGGAGCCGACACACAGCAGAGTAAAATCCAAAAAATGGCTTAGAGAAGAACGTGGACCCTCACAGATTAATTGTGACTTTAAAGGTTGGTTAAGGCCATCACAGAAAAAGTCTATCAGAATGCAGTCCGGTAATTCAGTACCCTTAGCCAAAGCCAAATATTCCTCAATATAACCCTCAAGTGATCATGTGTCCTGCTTGATAGTTAGGAGCAGAATCGCTGTGTTCACACCTGGCCAATGTCCCTCGGAAAAGCCGCTGGATCCTTGTAAGGCCGAGTATTCTGTAACGTGGGAGCCGACGAGACGTGAGGGGTGCGGATCCATGTGCAAGCTTTTATTTAGAAACATAGTCAAACAATGGCAAACAGATATGTTGAGGGCAAGACACAAGAGTATTCTGAGAGCTTGTGTGGGTCGTTGATCGGCGAGTGTTATATAGTGAATGTGTGATTGGATTCAGCTGTGTGTGTGTAATCAGTGCAATGGATGATGGGAACTGTAATCCGGGGTGAAGTGCAACAGTGGGTATGGTGCAAGAGTCCATGTAGTGAGCAGGAGACCTCTGGTGGTGAGTGAACGAAAGTTCCTAGACCAGATTCATGACACAGTGTGTGTATATATATTGAACAATAATATTTTTATAAGCAACAATATCCATTATTAACATAGCTAAGCAATTCAGTCAAAAGTACAAAAGCAGCACTCTGATACAGCATTAAAATTATATTTTCAGTTTATATATCCAGCTTGTGTGTATCCACAAGCACTCTGCATGGACCCTTGCATTGATGTTGCCACGCATAGTCCTTACACACAACCCCTTTCTAGCATTTACTATTAAAACACACACACACACACACACACACACACACACACACACACACACACACACACACGCATATATATTAAAAAATATGGTAGCAACATTTTAGTCTTTACAGATTTAACTTAAATTTACAAAACATAAATGTTTCTCATTAACTCTTTTGATCACCCCTGATGTTTGGTGCTCAAAATCTAATTGATGCAGTATTTGGATTTGTCTGCTTCAGCTGCTCAGGTTTGTTGGATTGTGAGCCCTGGTATTTTCCTCAGGAAATGCAAATATAGTGTTCAATGCTGTGCCATCATTAGTTGGAGAATATTAGCCAGAAGAAAAGAGAGCCTCCTTCAGATTTGTGTATAGCCCCCTTTCTCCTCTCCAATGGAAGTGTGAGTGATGGACTCCCTGCAGTCCAGTCTAGAGTGTTACAAGATTCATCTTTGTCTGGCCTTGTGCAGAAACTCACTTAGAACTCTGGTTCTTATTTACTGGGCATGCCAGATAAGAGAAGTGGAGAGCAGCAAACTCAAACCGTACATCCCCAATGGGCGACACTTCCACAGCAATATGGATTTCCTCTGTTTAAAGTGCAGCGGGGAGAGAAAGAGAGAGCATGGGCCTATTTGGACATGTTCCCATAGAACATTAGTACATCGTGAATTCTTGTATGGCATCCATGTGGTCCTCGATGTTTCATTCTGTGTTTTCTGAAAATTTCCCAAACTTTCTGTGTGCGAACTCCTTGCCAGTCCCTCATGTAGTATCCATCAATAATTAAAAACTCTTGCTGACCGTGGTGTAGACCTGCTCAATATGTCTAATTTCTAATGTCAACTTTCGACTGCTCATGAACTAATGTATTCCAGAGGCATGCTTGTCATTTTAAACATTACCACAGCAAGCCAAGAGAAAACACAACACTTAAAGGTAACAAGGTGGCTCAGGTCTCTAACCTTGCCTTCTCGTTACTTTGTCTTCATCATCTCCTGAATAGCCTTTGTCTTGCTTTGTTTTCAGATATCACACCATTTCTGCTGAGTTCACAGTTTGTCGGTAAAAGGAGCACTGACTTCAGTAGCTTGTTTTTTCCCCTCTATGATGGCAGGTTTGCCCATGTCAACAGAGGGGAACAATGGCATCTTAGCTCTTCTGATAAAACCTACAGTCTAATATATATATATAAAAAAATGGTCAGAACAAGGTAAACTCTGCTGACAGATACATAATGCACATTATTTGTGTTATAATAACTTATTTCTTTGTACCGCAATGTTTTCAAAACACAACAATAACAACAACAATTAATACAGCAACAACAATAATAAGAAGAATAATGTATTAATAATTTTATTGTATTTTTAAAATATTTTTTAACACTTTGTGTGTGTATTATTAAAGTCCTATGTATTTCTCACACAGATTTTTATGCACAAATGCAAATATATATATACACAGGTGCTGGTCATATAATTAGAATATCATCCAAAAAAGTTGATTTATTTCATTAATTCCATTCAAAAAGTTAAACTTGAATATTATATTCATTCATTACACACAGACTGATATATTTCAAATGTTTATTTCTTTTAATTTTGATGATTATAACTGACAACTAAGGAAAATCCCAAATTCAGTATCTCAGAAAATTAGAATATAACTTAAGACCAATACAAAGAAAGGATTTTTAGAAATCTTGGCAAACTAAAAAGTATAAAAATGAAAAGTGTGAGCATGTACAGCACTCAATACTTAGTTGGGGCTCCTTTTGCCTGAATTACTGCAGCAATGCTGTGGCACTGCTCAGGTGTTATGAGAGCCCAGGTTGCTCTGATAGTGGCCTTAAGCTCTTCTGCATTGTTGGTTCTGGCATATCGCATCTTCCTCTTCCCAATACCCCATAGATTTTCTATGGGGTTAAGGTCAGGCGAGTTTGCTGGCCAATTAAGAACAGGGAGACCATGGTCCTTAAACCAGGTACTGGTAGCTTTGGCACTGTGTGCAGGTGCCAAGTCCTATTGGAAAATGAAATCTGCATCTCCATAAAGTTGGTCAGCAGCAGGAAGCATGAAGTGCTCTAAAACTTCCTGGTATACGGCTGTGTTGACCTTGGACCTCAGAAAACACAGTGGACCAACACCAGCGGATGACATGGCACCCCAAACCATCACTGACTGTGGAAACTTTACACTGGACCTCAAGAAATGTGGAATCTGTGCCTCTCCCCTCTTCCTCCAGACTCTGGGACCCTGATATCCAAAGGAAATGCGAAATTTACTTTCATCAGAGCACATAACTTTGGACTACTCAGCAGCAGTCCAGCCCTTTTTAAAGCGAGACGCTTCTGACGCTGTCTGTTGTTCAAAAGTGGCTTGACACAAGGAATGCGACAGCTGAAACCCATGTCTTGCATACGTCTTTGTGTAGTGGTTCTTGAAGCACTGACTCCAGCTGCAGTCCACTCTATGTGAATCTCCCCCACATTTTTGAATGGGTTTTTTTTCACAATCCTCTCCAGGGTGCGGTTCTCCCTATTGCTTGTACACTTTTTTTTCTACCACATCTTTTCCTTCCTTTCACCTCTCTATTAATGTGCTTGTACACAGAGCTCTGTGAACAGCCGCCTCTTTTGCAATGACCTTTTGTGTCTTGCCCTCCTTGTGCAAGGTGTCAATGGTCATCTTTTGGACAACTATCAAGTCAGCAGTCTTCCCCATGATTGTGTAGCCTACATAATTAGACTGAGAGACCATTTAAAGCCTTTGCAGGTGTTTTGAGTTAATTAACTGATTAGAGTGTGGCACCAGGTGTCTTCAATATTTAACCTTTTCACAATATTCAAATTTTCTGAGATACTGAATTTGGGATTTTCCTTAGTTGTCAGTTATAAACATCAAAATTAAAAGAAATAAACATTTGAAATATATCAGTCTGTGTGTAATGAATAAATATAATATAAAAGTTTCACTTTTTGAATGGAATTAGTGCAATAAATCAACTTTTTGATGATATTCTAATTATATGACCAGCACCTGTATACACACACACACACACACACACACACACACGCACGCACGCACATAAACTCACTGGCCACTTTATTAGGTACACCTGTTCAATTGCTTGGTAACACATAATGCTAATCAGCCAATCACATAGCAGCAATTCAATGCATTTAGGCATCTAGATGTGGTGAAGACAACTTGCTGAAGTTCAAACTGAACATCAGAATGGGGAAGAAAGGGGATTTAAGTGATTTTGAATGTGGAATGGTTGTTGGTGCCAGATGGGCTGGTCTGAGTATTTCAAAAACTGCTGGTTTTCACGAACAACCATCTCAAGGGTTTACAGGGAATGGCCCGAAATATCCAGTGAGTGGCAATTGTGTGGATGCAAATTCCTTGTTGATGTCAGAGGTCAGGGGAGAATGGGCAGACAGGTTAGATATTATAGAAAGGCAACAGTAACTCAAATAACCTCTCATTACAACAAAGGTATGCAGAATACCATCTCTGGACGCACAACACGTCGAACCCTGAAGCAGATGGGCTACAGCAGCAGAAGACTACACCGGGTGCCACTCCTGTCAGCTAAGAACAGGACACAGAGGCTACAATTCGCACAGGCTCACCAAAATTGGACAATAGAAGATTGGAAAAACGTTACCTAGTCTGAGTCTCGATTTCTGCTGTGACATTCAGATAGTAGGGTCAGAATTTGGCGTAAAGAACATGAAAGCATGGATCCATCCTGCCATGTCTCAACGGTTCAGGCTGGTGGTGTAATGGTGTGGGGTATATTTTCTTGCCACACTTTGGGCCCCTTAGTACTAATTAAGCATTGTTTAAATGCCACAGCCTACCTCAGTATTGTTGCTGACCATATCCATCCCTTTATGACTACAGTGTACCCATCTTCTGATGGCTACTTCCAGCAGGATAATGCACCATGTCACAAAGCGCAAATCATCTCAGACTGGTTTCTTGAACATGACAATGAGTTCACTTTACTCAAATGGCCTCCACAGTCACCAGATCTCAATCCAAAGGAGCAGCTTTGGGATGTGGTGGAACTTGATATTTGCATCATCGATGTGCAGCCGACAAATCTGCATCAACTGCATGATGCTATTATGTCAATATGGACCAAAATCTCTGAGGAATGTTTCCAACACCTTGTTGAATCTATGCCACAAAGAATTAAAGCAGTTCTAAAAGCAAAAGGGGGTCCACCCTCACTTTTTTCTTTTTTCTTTTTTGGATTCTGACTTCAGTGTGTGACTGTGATGGTGTCCTCTCATCTAAATGACCTCTTAAACAAATCCACCTCCTAACCCACTTCGTAAGTCATTTTTGCCAACCCACACTTGAGAATTTTGGTAATCACATACTCAGAATTCTCTTGGTTATGAAAGTAATTCCCAGTTATGTTCTTTATAAGAATTTCAGAACATTCTTCTAAACATTTCTAAACCTTGAATTAAACTAACCAGAATTAATGGAAAGTATATCACACATAATATGAGTTATATTATAAAATCTATATCATATATGAATATAATCTATATTATGAATAGTATATACAGTATACTGTGTGTATGTACTTCCCATAACATTAATTATGTTTTCAAATAGAAAACTTTTATTATTACTATTAATTTAGGAGTTTATGGTAGGTATGGTTCATAAATAAAATTTCTGAGCTGTTGTCTTGTTGTCCCATCAGTTGTGCAGCATTTATTATTGTGTGTTTGTAGGAAAGCAGCTCACCATCATGTTTCTTCATATTACACCACTTGTGATGAATAATGAGTCACTGTTTATTTGATTTTATTTTTTTATTTTTCTGGAAATGCGGTGTGTAATCCTGGCTCTCGTGTGGATGAGCAGCCTGTTAAGTTCTGCAGGAGCTGCTCTTCCTGTGACATTGCTGACATACATGTGCCATTTAGGAAATGACAGCACTGGGACTCTCTGGATGAAAGGTCTGGATGGCACTCACACACCGCCTCAGATGATGCTTTTTCTCACTGCTGTCTCATAGGCAGCGAGGAGAGAGTGAGATTCGGTGATTAACCTTGCCCAGGGACTGCCTCACACTCTCCATTAATATTGCAGCAGTGGGATAGCTCATAATCACAGCCCAACTCGCCTGATTTGGAAAGATATTGGCTCCTCTGGAAACCCCTGCCTATCAATGAGTCAGTAAACTGTTGCAACGTTAGATGAATGCATATAATTTTCCAAATCAAGAGGGAATTATTGACAGAGAGGTCTCATTTAGTGGGCAATGCAAGATAGCTATAATTCTGACAATGACAATTTGTTATAAAAACCATAAAGTCATTGTAAATTCCTATGATTCAAACCAATTCTCCATTGTATTTCATTCCAATTTTATTTATGTATGTTTGTTACTGTTATGCACTGTAAAACAAAAATAAAAATAAAAAAGACTGAAGTGGGAAGAAGCTTCGTGATTTCAAGTGGTATTGCAATAAAATGACTGTTTCAGTTTTCCCAAACACGCCTCCTGCCTATCACTGGTTGAATGAACAGCCAGATCCCCCTTAAACTTATGCCATTGGTTGACAGAATGTTTTGTGCTATTGTGATGCTCCAATAAATAACAATGTTTAGTATTACTTCATTTTAACAAGTGAACCTATGAATAATTTACTTATTTCTCATTTCTCTCTGCCTAATATATTGAAAAAAAATATATTTTAGGTTACAAAGAAGGGCAAGTATCACATGATTATTTGCTAAGAAGGTTTTTTTTGTTTTTTTTTATTTTTTATTTTTATTTTTTTATAGTTTTTTTATTCACATACCCCAATACACTTCACAAATAATCATCTTGTAAAAAGTAGATGTATTTTACTGGGCACTGTTTTAATACCTACAGTTATTTTAAGTGCAAAACATTTTTTATGGATGAATTCGAATTTGATTTTAAAATATACTCTAAATGTACTCGGTTACTTGTGTAACCTTGGTTTCCTAAGAGTACTGCGTCACTAGATGCTAATGGGGAAGACTTTTAAAATCACGCAGTGTAACTGCACGGCCATTGGTTTGTGCAGTGATTTAAAAACTAACCAATGGCTCAGCAGCGGTGCTGTACAAGCGTATTGCGGTGAAGCCCACCAGAGTCTACCAGAATGGGCGTGGCCATTTGGCTATATTAGAGGGCATTTTGCCATAGGATCTCAGGTAAATTTGACTGAAGCGACAATACTGAGTCATGCAGCTTCATGGCACGGCAAGGAACGCAGTACTCATTCCCGTATCTCAGGGAACCGAGGTTATGTAAGTAACCGAGTATGTTCCCTTTCGATAATTCACTTGTACTGCATCGCTAGATGCTAATGGGGAAAAAATACAATCCCACCATGCCATGAAAGAGTAATGACTGATATGAACTGGCCTTTGAGCAATAAGGATCAGAGGGACCAATTATGTGCAGGGTGAGCCCTGCAGGAGGCAAGAGGGCTGAACTCACTGAGGAGATAATCATTCCAACAGTACAGCGTCAGCACTAGTAATAGGGCTAAGAGCGGTCCTGAAAGAATCAAGCAGTGCCTGAGAAATAGACCGCCTTAGAATCAGAATCAGAAAGAGCTTTATTGCCAAGTATGCTTGCGCATACAAGGAATTTGTCTTAGTGACATAAGCTTCTAGTACACAGAGAAAACAACAACAACAACACAAAGACAATAAAAATAAGATGAAAATAATAATAAAAAAATACACGTAAATATAAATACCCAAAAGTTGAAAAATAAATAAATTGCATATACAGTTTTGTTATAGATAACTGAATTAAATAAAATATAATGAAATGCAGGGATGTACTAGTATGGAGGTGGTAACAAATAAATATAGGTTATTGCACATTTTTATTGCATAATGTGGGGAACATTTAACTGCTCATAAGGTAGATTGTCTAGGGGAAGAAACTGTTCTTGTGCCTGGCTGTCCTGGTATTTGGGGCTCTGTAGCACCGGCCAGATGGCAAAAGTTCAAAAAGGGGATAACTTGGATGTGAGGGATCCAGAGTGATTTTCTGAGCCCTTTTCCTCATTCTGGATGTATACAGTTCTTGGAGAGTGGGCAGGGGAGCACCAATAATCCTTTCAGCAGTCCGAACCATTCTCTGTAGTCTTCTGATATCTGATTTTGAAGCAGAACCAAACAAGACAGTTATTGAAGTGCACAGGACAGACTCAGTGATGGCTGAGTAGAACTGTTTTAGCAGCTCCTATGGCAGGTTAAAATTCCTGGGAGATGATGGATGCCAGGGCTTTGAATGTCTCCAATGCAGCCACAGTGCTGTCTATGATCATGAATGGGGAGAGTGTGGGGGGAGGGGGAGGATATGTTTCTCCTGGAGTCCACTATCATCTCCACTGTTTTGAGCATGTTCAGCTATGGGTTGTTAAGACTGCACCAGACAGCTAGCTGCTCAACCTCTTGTCTGTAAGCAGACTCGTAACCATCCTGGATGAGACCGATGACTGTAGTGTAATCTGCAAACTTCAGGAGCTTGACAGAGGGGTCTTTAGAGGTGCAGTCATTGGTGTACAGGGAGAAGAGCAATGGGGAGAGAACACATCCTTGGTGGCTGAGGAGGAGGGACATGTGGGCTGTTAGCTCGGCCTCCGACTGTGCTAAATTGAGCCAGTCATCGAGGTAGTTCAGGATATGGATTCCCATCTGTCTCAGAGGGGAGTTCTTTGTAAAAGTGCGAGGAGCCAGAGACTGACCCAATCCCACGAACACGAATCCCTGGATGTTCCAGGTCTGTAGCGCTGTGTAGCTCCCTGAAAGCTGTGGCATCAGGTCCTGACTCATCCATGGCCTGGAGGAGTTTGGCCTGAAAGTCCTGGAGCACAGCCAGTGTAGAGCTGAGGCAGCCTGTCTGGCAAAGGAATATGCTCATCCTGCGATGATAGAAGTCATCCTGCAGGGCTTGGAGGGGTGAGCGAACTTCGCTTTCCATCCAATGGGAGTGAGCGGGCATAAGTGCGCAGCCAGTGCCTCATCGAGAGGAGGCATCCTCTCGTTACCCTTTTTTTCAACGCCGTCCACTGAGGAGAGAGCAGAAGAAGAGTTAGAACAAAGGCAGGCCAAGTAGGGACCACGCCACGACTTCGTAAGCTCATCATGGACCTCCGGAAAAAAACGGAGAGGCTCGCTGACGAGGGGCCTGGCCAGATTGAGTTAGAACCTATCGAATAACCTGCGCCATCTAATTTCATGACAGACAGAACTTTGTATATATATATATATATATATATATATATATATATATATATATATATATATATATATATATATATATATAAACTTTATTAAATGCAGTACATTTTATATTCAATGTTTTTCTGCTATCCAAAAAAAGGGAATAATAATAATCAAAATTGATTTAATATTTTAAATTTAATGCATTGAATTAATTTTATTCTACTAAATTTTGAATTATTTAAAAAAGTTGTCCTTGACAAAGGAAAGATCATATTTGGGGGTCCTTAGCATCAAAATGTTTGAAAAGCCCTGGCATAAGACATTCTGTGGAAATGAGAGAGGGATATTTCTAGCACTTGTGATGAGTTGAAATTCATTACCGCTTTACTAAATTAGCAGAACAGTGAAAGGAAACCATCTTGCCTTTGTCTTCCACATCCACTGTGATTGAGCACCAGAGGCAAGGAATGATTTATCAACCGAATATTAAATTTACATAGTTCTTTGACAATCTCTCCCCTTGGCATCAAAGATAGGCATCACAATTACCTGGGCTTTTCCTTTCCACCTTTTTTTTTTTTTGCCGTATTCCAACAAAAGTGATTGAGGTCTCTTTTGTGTAATCACAGATGGAGACTGTATTGCAAAGTGCCCATTGAGACTCTTATCTAAGAGCTCGATGTTAAGGATAGCTATTTATGTAGGGTTTGTTACGCAGTCCTAGAATTTGCTGTCGCAACCATAAATTGTAATCGCAGACATTGTTAGAAAAACTTCATCAATGGTTCCAGATCAGTGAGGTGGCGATGTGTTTCATCACTGAGCCTTATAGCAATTATCATTAGAGATAGCAGTCCCGAGGGAGACTTGATTAGCTGTCTGTAGTTTAGAGTAAGAGCACACTTATTTAAGGACACCGGCAAACTATCAACAGCTCAGAAATGGCACAAAAGCAAGAAGACAATCAGCCAATTATAAGAGAAGAACACACAACCCTTTATTAGACTGAAGTGTGATATTATTTATTTATTTTTCAGACAAAGTATTACTCTGGGCCTAGAGAGAGAGAGAGAGGGGGGGAATCATGAAAGTTCACATTTCTGTGACAAAGCTAAAACAGTTTGTGAGGGGGGTTTTCTGTTGACTTTAGACTACCTGTCTTAAATCTCTTCTAAATGTCCCCGTAATTAAAAGATGAGACACCAAACAGTTTTAGGCAAAATAAATATTTATGGACCTTTGGATTTGTGGTGCTTCTGAAGAGCAAACAAATTGCTACTGATAAAAATCCAATTTTGCATGCAAGCAAATAACTCCAGAAGCATTTACATGCTGTCCGTTGTTAATGTCTAGTTAAGTCTCCCCAGAGTGTGCATTCAGGTCGACAGCATCTTTTCTTGTATTTTTTTTTTCCCCCTCAAGTAATAGCAGTACTGGCTGGGCAGCAGCTATTCAGAAAGACACTTTAACCTTCATTTTCTCTTCAGTGAGCTGATAATAGTGATCTGTGAAGTTAAGCACGCATGTCAGAAAAGAACCTAGAAGAAGTACTTATTTCACATGCCAAAAGAACTTATAAATTAAATTTATTTAATCATATAATAAATAAAATAGAATATTTAAAATTAAAATACAAAAAGTATTTACAAAATAATGTGTATTTTTATTATTAATAATAAACTTTCTCAACATGTCAGTTTCATCATGCAATCCTATAGTCCAGTGTTGAATAGTACAAACTTAAACAATAATGTTAAACAAAATAATGCCTTAAATTAGTTATCCTTGTTCAAAACCATTAGTTAAGTAAACAATAAATAAATTATTGATTTAGTCTAAGTTGTATACAACAACTATAAGTATATACATGTATAACAATTGAAATCATATGTTTATTTGATTAATGCATTTTCTAATGTAATATAGTATTTGGATTTTGAGATTATTGCATTAAGTACTTTCCGTTAAATACTTTGCTCAAACATAACTGGAAGGCAAGATATAAAACAATACATTTCAATGTTCCAGTGTATTTTATTATTTAACAAAACATTACAAAGTAACACTTCAAAAGCGCTACCGCAGCATTATCAAACTTTCACTGCATCTACAAGAACCTGTTAAAAAAAAAAAAAAAAAAAAAAAAGACCATAAGAAACTTTAGCTTAATAACTTAAAAACGACTAATTACCACATAATTTCCAAAGTATATTAAAAGTATGTGTGGACCTAACCCCCCCCCCCACCCCCCCCAAAAAAAAACCTAAAATAATAAATCAAATAATAATAATAATAATGAATTGATGAATTGATGTGACATACAGCCAAGTATGGTGACCCAGAATTTGTGCTCTGCATTGCATTTAACCCATCCAAAGTGCACACACACAGCAGTGAACACACACACACAGTGAACACACACCCGGAGCAGTGGGCAGCCATTTATGCTGCGGCGCCCGGGGAGCAGTTGGGGGTTCAGTGCCTTGCTCAAGGGCACCTCAGTCGTGGGGTTGCCGGCCCGAGACTCGAACCCACAACCTTTGGGTTAGGAGTCAAACTCTCTAACCATTAGGCCACGACTTCCCCATAAAATAATTTTGTGGCACTTTGTCAGTCGTTACTGGATCATGTTGTTAGCTGATGAACTACACCTGTGGCTCTCTGATACAACACACATAGACTTGAAGAGAACTGGCTGACTGTGTTTAGATTCCTGTATATTCACTGTTTGTGCTGTAGACAGTGAAGGACTTCTAGACTATTGATGTAGTACATTCTTCAGCTATGTAGTATATATAAGTAAAATACTAACAACAGCTTAAAAATAATTGAACTGTACAATAAACAAGTAACTTGTTTGGTACCTACAGCACTTAAAAAGATCTCCCAGCTCACAGTTCTCTCCTTTTTTTGTATTTGTATAGCTCCTCAGCTCTTGAGGCCTCATGGGATAGAAAAGTGTCCACTGGTTCCACACTTCAGAATCTCAGCAGATACAGTAGGTCATTCAGGTATTCGGTTTCATTAATACTGCATATTCATGCATCCTATTATTTGACACAGCTTTTTCCATGATACAGTATATAAAGTAGGACGTACTGTATGGATATCCAGAAAATCATCTTGACACAGTTGCTCATATGTCACTGCAAAAAAATGCTAAGAAAAGTGAAGTTAGTTCTGAGAAAAACATTTGCATCTATTTGAAGATGTATCTTTGATCTTATGTTATGTAATGCAATGACATTCAGATATTTTATAATATGAAAAAATGCTTTGTAGGGCCACTGAATATGCATTATGCTTTATGCACATTGCAATCCATTAAACCTTTTCAGAAATAATGAACCAGAGTTATAAATTACAATATAACTTATGGATAATTTATCCACATTTATAAAACATTACAACACAAAGAATACATTAATACAAAGTGTTAATGCACAACCTGATGCACCACCATCTGGTTTTCATAAGCAAATACTTAAGATTTTGGGATTGAATTATTATTGCAGTGATTAATATGTTTCTGTTATATGCTTGGCAACAATTCTTTTAACACTAACTGATGCAGTGCATAGTTTCTTTTTATTTATCAAGCAACTATGTCAGAGGACATACCCATGTACATATTAAAGTAATATGCATCATATGATGCAATTTCAAGTTTTCCTTTCTCTTTGGAGTGTTACAAGTGCATAAAGAAGATCTGTAAAGTTGCAAAGACTAAAGTCTCAAACCCAAAGAGATATTCTTCATAAATTCATAAGTTCTTCATAAGTTACAGTAGGTGGCCATCCAAAACGTTGATTCTACCGCCGCTCAAACCGCCGCCGCGGCGTCGGAAAAGTGCATTTGCAGCTTTTGACCGCTGAGTGGCGCTTTTATCACAAGTTTTCAAACAAACGCATCAAAGCACATTTTCGCAAATAGACGTCAGCTTTGCCTCACCTATGTGTTATATTTGACTGCAGTCGGGGAAAAAGAAAAGAAAGAAAACATATTTAATATTCACAGATGAAAGTTTAGTCCTTATGAAGATATGTGCGTTTCTTAGAACGAATTCAAGCAGGATAAATATCAAGCCTATGAGCCTGTGCTTATATTTTCTCTACACCATATTTTAGATTTGACACATTTAAATAGTGTGCAGTATTATTTATATAATATGAATTATGTGTTATATTATTCAAAAGAAATTGTGGTTTACTTTGCATTGGAGCATTAAAAGTGGTAGCATAGTGAGCTAGGCTTGCGTGTTTTATAAATTATTTTCTTTATTTTAGTAAAACGTGAGGCACTGGATAATTTCGCTCCCATTATTTAGGCCTAATTAAATCAAGAAACAAATAAATTAAACCTGCACAATTTAACTAAATCATTGAAACTCTAAATAATGGACTGATTAATAAAACGTCCTCATGATTAAACTCAAGTTCTTTCATTATAATTAACGAAATACACACGATGTAAAAGAGAGCTTCATTAATTGACAACTTCAGTCTTCTTTACTTGCTTTCATGTAATTTAAGTAAAAAATAAATAAATAAATAAATACATTGTAGCCGCATTTAAATGCAGGTTTGTATAATATTCCTTAAAATATAAGTGCAAGATTTGCTCGGCGCATGATGCTGAGTGCACATGCAGCATTTATTCTTATTTGTCTACATATTTTATCTTCATTACAAATCTTGTTTGGTTTTATTTTGGATAATTGCATGTAAAAAAAAAAAATAATTGCTTTGTAATGCATGTTTGTGCGAAAATTATTATGCATGCATGACAGGGAGGCGCCCTCTCAGTCATGTGATTTTTTTTTCCTGATAATGAAATAACTGAAAATTGTGGTGTCTCGCATACATGAGAAATATATCTACAGAAAGCTTGAAATGTCTTTTAAACTAATCAATTCAAAATGAAAGCATTATGTAATCTGTGAAGGTTGTATTTCTCTCTAAAGGCGTGTCCATGTGGAGAGAGTCAGCACTGTGAATTTCATCTTGCAGCCGACAAGAAATCATTTGTTTATTAATAAATAATTAAAATGTCTCCTTTTTCACAATTATTGGGCTACTTCTGCCTGTGCTTTGTGGCAAACTTAATGCATGTGCTTGAGCACGGAATATATTAAGGCTCATTATGGATTATAGATGTAAATTGAATATAAACCTGCGATTAGTTGAATAATGACAAATGAACGACTAGTAACTAGAAAAATCTTACGTGGGAGGCAGATCTATTAAATACCCTCTAGACATCTCTGTTAAAGTTTTAAAGCATTTTATACACGATTGCATAAATTCTTCTTTCAGAACGGTCAGTAATGGAGAGATGTCTTAACACTGATTTTTCCTCTGAAACACAAAAACGAAAATTGAAATAAAATTGATATTTTATGTTTTGAGAATGGCCTGCCCTTCTCTGCAGATATTATGCTTCTGGTTTGTGCATTTTAAATCACATAAAGTCTACAAAATATATAAAAACTTGTGTTTTTTGTCACGTCTGTAAAAAAAGCCTATAAAACATGTTCATAAACTGATACTTTATTGATGTCTGGACTCTGTATTCATGAATATATTGTTCATGAATGGGTTACATTCTGTGAAAATTTATATTTCACACTCTCAAAAATATTGTATGGACACAACAAAATAAAACGGCCGTTATTCTGACTGGAGCGAGGAGCGGATTTAAAAGTCGGAGCGTCGTGGTTTTCACTCGCTCCACTACCGCTCCATCACGAGTACAATTCATGCCAACAAATCTCTACCCTTGGCATCAAAGATAGGCATCACAAGTACCTGGGGCTTTCCTTTCCACCTTTTTTTTTTTTTTTTTTTGCCCCGTATTCAAACAAAAGTGATTGAGGTCTCTTGTGTGTAATCAACAGATGGAGACTGTATTGCAAAGTGCCCATTGAGACTCTTATCTAAGGAAGCTCGATGTTAAGGATAGCTATTTATGTAGGGTTTTGTTCGCAGTCCTAGAATTTGCTGTAAGCAAACCATAAATTGTAATCGCAGAACATGTTGTTAGAAAAAACTTCATCAATGGTTCCCAGATCAGTGAGGTTGGCGATGTGTTTCCATCACTGGGCCTTATTAGCAATTATCATTTAGAGATAGCCAGTCCCGAGGGAGCCTGATTAGCTGTTCTGTAGTTTAGAGTAAGAGGCACACTTCTTTAAGGACACACGTAGGCAAAAAAACAACAAACAGCTCACGAAATCACAAAAGCATGGTGTATAATTAGCAGCTGCATACCTCAGAAGACTGTCGGCCAATTATAAGAGAAGAACACACAACCCTTTATTAGACTGAAGTGTGATATTATTTATTTATTTTTCAGACAAAGTATTAACTCTGGGCCTAGAGAGAGAGAGAGGGGGGGAATCATGAAAAGTTCACATTTCTGTGACAAAGCTAAAACAGTTTGTGAGGGGGGTTTTCTGTTGACTTTAGACTACCTTTCTTAAATCTCTTCTAAATGTCCCCGTAATTAAAAGATGAGACACCAAACAGTTTTAGGCAAAATAAATATTTATATTTGGATTTGTGGTGCTTCTGAAGAGCAAACAAAGTTGCTACTGATAAAAATCCAATTTAAATGCAAGCAAATAACTCCAGAAAGCATTTACATGCCGTCCGTTGTTAATGTCTAGTTAAGTCTGCCCAGAGAGTGCCCCCAATTCAGGTCGACAGCATCTTTTCGTGTTTTTTTTTTTTTTTTTTTCCTCAAGTAATAGCAGTACTGGCTGGGCAGCAGCTATTCAGAAATAAATGACAGAAAATGACACTTTAACCTTCATTTTCTCTTCAGTGAGCTGATAATAGTGATCTGTGAAGTTAAGCACGCATGTCAGAAAAGAACCTAGAAGAAGTACTTATTTCACATGCCAAAAAGAACTATAAAATTAAATTTATTTAATCATATAATAAATAAAATAGAATATTAAAATTAAAATACAAAAAAGTTTTACAAAATAATGTGTATTTTTATTATTTATGATAAACTTTCTCAACATGTCAGTTTCATCATGCAATCCTATAGTCCAGTGTTGAATAGTACAAACTTAAACAATAATGTTGAACAAAATAATGCCTTAAATTAGTTACCAGTGTTTCAAAACCATTAGTTAAGTAAACAATAAATAAAATTTATTGATTTAGTCTAAGTTGTATACAACAACTATAAGTATATACATGTATAACAATTGGAAATCATATGTTTATTTGATTAATGCATTTTCTAATGTAATAGTAGTATTTGGATTTTGAAGATTATTGCATTAAGTACTTTCCGTTAAATACTTTGCCTCAAACATAAATGGAAGGCAAGATATAAAACAATACCATTTCAATGTTCAGTGTATTTATTTTATTAACAAAACATTACAAGTAAACACTCAAAAGAGCTACCGCAGCATTATCAAACTTTCACTGCATCTACAAGAACCTGTTAAAAACAAAAAAAAAAGAATAAAGAAAACTTCTAAGCTTCATAAACTCAACGAATACCGTACCAAATAATTCCAAAAGTATGATGTTAAAAGTATGTGTGGACCTAATCCCCCCCCCCCCCCCTAAAAAAACTAAAAAAAAGAAAAAAGTGAATAAAATAATAATGCGGTAATTGATGTGACTACCGCCAAGTATGGGACCCAGAATATGTGCTCGGCATTTAACACCATCCAAAGGGACACACACAGCAGTGAAACACACCAGACACCGTGGAACACACACCCGGAGCAGTGGGCATGCCATTTATGCTGCGGCGCCCGGGGAGCAAGTTTGGGGGTTCAGTGCCTTGGCCCTGGCCACCTCCCGTTCCCAGGGGTTTGCCGGCCCGAGACTCGAACCCATCACCCTTTTGGGTTAGGGACGTCAAACTCTCTAACCATTAGGCCACGACTTCCCCATAAATAATTTTGTGGCACTTTGTCAGGCGGTTACTGGAGCCTGTTTTTAGCTGATGAAACTACACCTGTGGCTCTCTTGATACAACACACATAGAATGAGTAGAGACTGGCTGACTGTGTTTAGATTCCTGTATATTCAAGTGGTTTGTGTGTAGGCAGTGAAGGACTTCTAGACTATTGATGTAGTACATTCTTCAGCTATGGTAGGTACTTATAAGTAAAATACTAACAAAGCTTAAAAATAATTGAATGTACAATAAACAAGGAACTTGTTTGGTACCTACAGCCTTAAAAAGATCTCCCAGTTTTCACAGTTTTCCGTATTTTTGTTATTTTTATAGCCTCCTCAGCTATTGTGGCCTTCACGGGAGAGAAAAAGTGTCCGCGGTTCCAACTCAGGGGGGAATCTCAGCAGATTCAGTAGGTCCATTCCAGGTATTTGTTTCATTAATACTTGCATATTCAGAGCCGTCCTAATTAGTTGACACAGCTTTTTTCCATGATCAGTATATAAATTAGGACGTACCGTAGTGGCATATACAGAAAATCATCTTGACACAGTTGCGCCAAAGTCACTTCGTGAGCAAAAAAGGCTAAGAAAATTGAAGTTAGTTCTGAGAAAAAAACATTGCATCGTGTTTGAAGATGTATCTTTGCTCTTATGTTATTTAATGCTAATAGACTTCAGATATTTTAAATTATGAAAAAAATGGCTTTGTAGGCGATACTAGAAAATGGCATTAGGCTTTATCACATGCAATCCATTAAACCTTGTTCAGCAATAATGCACCAGAGTTATAAAATTACAATATAACTAATGGATACTTTATCCACATTTATAGTATAATACATTCAACACAACGAATACATTAATACAAAGGTGTTAAGGCACAACATGATGCACCACCATCTGGGATTTCATAAGCTAAAGACGGTACCACTTTCTAATCCTGCACGCTATAATCATTCGTTAAGCATTAGGAAACAGTTACTGCTCAGTATAAACGCTTAATAGAATTAATAAGCAGTTTATCAATACCGATATAAATACTTTTATACATGATTAAAATCAAATATCTTATAATGTATTTAATAATTTGTTTTTTCACATACTTTATTTAAGATCCCTTTATCATTTCTAAATGAAGTATAGCATTATTTACCCAACCAGTTATAAAGGAGTTGTCAGTGGTTCATCAGATCACTTAGAACTTGTAAGTAAAAATGAGTAATCAACTATTTAACTGTGCATTCATTACATCTTATTAATTCAGACATGATAGTTAAGTTACTTAGAGTGTTAATCAATGGTTTATTAACATGAGTCTCTACTGTATGCATAACACCACCCAAATGTTTATGCAAAGAAAGATGGCACAACTTTGCTTCTCGCTGTATTATTGTTGCTGCCGCCGCCATGTCACGGATATGCTGTGTGTTTCGTTGTGAAATCGAAACTACTTTCTTTGGCCTTCCAAAAGAGGACACAACTACAAATCAATGGTTAAGTTGTATTTACAACACTGTTCCAGAACAGTTCAACCCAAATATTCGATGGTGTGCAACACATTTTATGGAGGACATTTTCCCTGAAACTAAGCTGTGGCACAAAGGCTGTTTCTATAAAGTGGGGCAATTCCAACTTTGCAAGGACAGTCTTGTGATTTTGACTCACAGCCTGTAAGCACATTTTCATATTTAAAGAATTTGCCACTGATGATTCAAACACAAGTTTTGAGCAGTGTAGAGTAGCGCTTGTTTATCATTTCTCTGATCACAAATGCAGAAATGGTTTTATGTTTATGTGGCATGATACGCAACACAAAGCATAAAAAGACAGCATAAGTCATTATAATTAGTAATTAAGTCCCCACTGGATGCAACAAATGCCCCGTTTGTTATGGGTTTTATTGGTATTGTCTTGTTGTGCCGGGACATGGCATCACATAAGGTAAGGGGCGTAACATTTCCGTCACATGCTTGAGGCCAAATGTTCTCTATGGTTGAAAGATCTGGACTGCAGGCTGGCCATTTCAGTACCCCCGGATCCTTCTTCTACGCAGCCATGATGTTGTAATTGATGCAGTATGTGGTCTGGCATTGTCATGTTGGAAAATGCAAGGTCTTCCCTGAAAGAGACGACGTCTGGATGGGAGTATATGTTGTTCTAGAACTTGGATATACCTTTTAGCATTTATGGTGCCTTTCCAGATGTGTAAGGTGCCCATGCCACACGCACTCATGCACCCCATACCATCAGAGATGCAGGCTTCTGAACTGAGCACTGATAACAACTTGGGTTGTCCTTGTCCTCTTTAGTCCGGAAGACATGGCATCCCAGTTTGTGATTGTTGTGATTTCCATTACCTCTTTGGCCAAGCATTCAAATAATGCATCTCATAATTTTGGACTGCAGTTATATCTGATCAAATGTGCATTATTATTCTTTAGCTTGGGTTAAACGAATTAATTTTACTTGGCTGGAACAGCAGCTACGCTAATTATGTCTCTATTTGTTTTCTCTGCTTTGCCACGGGATTTACATCCCGTGGTAACTAGGATTTACACAAGCTCCAGTCTGGATCCAGAACACCTGAGAAGAGATGATAGCCAGCCCCTCAGAGGACCTCAGATGATGCTAACCCAGAGACAACATACAGAACTACCACATTTTGCTATAAGTTTGATTGCATAATTGCTGTTAATAGTGTTAATCGTCTGTTTGTTTACGTCTTTTTATTGATTTTTCTGAACATTTCTTCTATATGCACATGAACTGACAGTCACCACTGATAAGCTACTACTAAATATTGTAGAAACTTAATTTTCTGTAAAGTTGCTTTGTAATGATTGGTATCGTAAAAAGCGCTATATAAATAAACTTGAATTGAATTGAATTGAATTACAGTAGCCTTCCTGTATGTGATGCAGTGCCGTCTAAGGGCCCGAAGATCACGGGCATCCAGTATGGTTTTCCGGCCTTGACCCTTACGCACAGAGATTGTTCCAGATTCTCTGAATCTTTGGATGATATTATGCACTGTAGATGATGATAACTTCAAACTCTTTGCAATTTTTCTCTCTGAGAAACTCCTTTCTGATATTGCTCCACTATTTTTCGCCGCAGCATTGGGGAAATTGGTGATCCTCTGCCCATCTTGACTTCTGATATACACTGCCACTCTGAGAGGCTCTTTTTATACCCAATCATGTTGCCAATTGACCTAATAAGTTGCAAATCGGTCCTCCAGCTGTTCCTTATATGTACATTTAACTTTTCCGGCCTTTTATTACTATCTGTCCCAACTTTTTTGGAATGTGTAGCTCTCATGAAATCCAAAATGAGCCAATATTTGGCATGACATTTCAAAATGTCTCACTTTCAACATTTGATATGTTATCTATATTCTATTGTGAATAAAATATAAGTTTATGAGATTTGTAAATTATTCCATTCCTTTTTTATTCACAATTTGTACAGTGTCCCAACTTTTTTGGAATCGGGTTTGTACAATATGTGAAAAATAATGTGTTTTATGGACCTTAAACCACATAAACACATTGCATTACACCAAACATAACAGCGTCATATAACCCCTTTAAGTTTCACCAGGCTCAGTTTGTGAGAGACTGACCACCAGGGCCCTGGCCTTAACCCCATTAAAAGTCTTTGGGAGTTTATTTTACACAGCATTTCCAAAAAAAAAAAAAAAAAAAAAAAAAAAAATTGCCCACTCTAATATTTTGTTGGACCACCTTTAGATTTGATTACACTGTGCTTTCACTGTGGCATTCTTTCAATAATGTCATGCAACATCACAGCATTCATTTCCATCAAGAGTGGCATTAATTTTTGGCCAAAATCTTGTATTGACAATGGGAGAGTCAAACCACTCTGTAAAGTCAACTCCAGCACATCCTAAAGACTTTCAACAGGTCAAATGATGTTGCTAAAAAGAACATTATTTTTTTTTTTTTCTATTTGGTTTAATTAAATGTGTTCATGCTATTTAAGGTTCAAAAAACATTATTTTCCACATACTGTACATTATTGTTTCTCCTCTATGCCCTACCTTTCTGAAATGTGTCACTTTTTACAAAGCTCATTGTTCTGACAAGTGAGATGTGTTCTGATTGGCCAGCTATCCAGTGCTTTGTGATTGGCCGAATGCCTCAAGTGTGTGACAGAAATGTTTCGCCCCTTGTCATACTTTGAGGCGTGTCCCAGTCAGAAGACCGGTGAGACAAGACAAAAACAATACAACTCCTTACAAACGAGCTATTTGTTGCATCCAGTGGGGACATAATTACGGATTATAATGACTTATACTGTGTTTTCACGCGTTGCATTGCATTGCGCCGCTCCACATAAACCATGTCTGCATTTGTGATCGGAGAAACGACAAACAAGCTATACTCTACACCATCAGTTCTGAATTCCAGTCCTCGCGCCCCCCAGCTCTGTATATTTCACATGTCTCTCTTTGTTAACACACCTGATTCAGATAATCAGCTCGTTAGAAGTGAGATCGGTGCATGAACTGTGTTCCCATTGACATGGTCCCTACACAGTGTTCATTGCTCCCTACTCCCTGAGCAGGGGAAATCTGTTTTACCTCACTTCGGAACATTCATTCACAGAGTTGTGCTGTTTAACATCTTCGCACACGGACAAGTGTGACATCATATACCTCTGTAAATAAATACAATTTAAATTCAAGTCTCGCACACTTCAATGCACTTTGAATGGAACCTATACACTCGCTCGGCATTGTAGTCTTCTCTCCCGGGATCAGGAAACAGTCCTCCATAAAATGTGCTTTTGGAAGGCCAAACAAAGTATTTTCACTTTCACAACGAAACAGCATCTCCACAACATGGCGCTTGGCGGCAACAGCAAGAATCATAGTTATGCCTTCTTTCTTTATGTGAACATTTAGGTGGTGTTATGCAAATCTTCCCACATCGTGATGTAGACATGCAGGGGTGTGTTAGAATGAGCCATTTTAGGGGGGTGTGGTTGACTCTTAACTTTTATAAAGAATATCTCTTTGGGTTTGAGACTTTAGTCTTTGCAACTTTACAGATCTTCTTTATGCACTTGTAACACTCCAAACATAAAACTAAAATAAAAATAAAATCATATAACCCCCCCAAATAGAGTTAAGTTCAGGACTTTGTGGTGGCCAGTTCATACAAGAAAATGATTCCTCATGCTCACTGAACCACTGTTTAACAAATTGAGCTTGATGAATCTTGACATTGTCATCCTGGAATATGTACATGGCAATGTCTTCCAACATGGCTGTTTGAGACATATCCTAGACTCCTTGGTATTTGCTTATTTAAATCCAAATGGCCAGGCAGTGTAGTGTATTACAACAGTACTTACAATTATTTACAAGATCTTACAACTGATTATAAGGTGCATTATAAAGCGTTAAGGATATTTTTATTGTGCTTCCTAGTAATATACAGGCTGCAAAGGAAAGTGTTTTCATTAAGTTAAAACTGGCACGACTGAATCTAATCATGACAAGTCTATTGTTTCTATAAGCTGATTGGGACTAGTCGTCTGATTTGCACAAACACTGTGATTTCTGAGCTTAGCGTAATTGATTCCTCAGTGAGAACAAAGTAAATTATATTGAGGTCCGCAGCGGTTTCCATCCTAGAGAAAATGATTTTCTACCCACTTCCTCAGCATATCCAGAGTCCCTCTTGTCTGCCCATGACACAGATTGCAGTTTTATAGTGGGTGTGATATGAATTGTTCTGGTCCAGTATTTCCCCTTTTCCTTTTTAAAGACATTTGCATCAGCTCCAGTTGCAGTCTCTGACAGAACCTCCTCATAAAGGGCCTCTTTTGGTCATGCGTGGGCTTAGTGATGTAAGATGAAGATGCCTGAACTTCTGCTCTGAAAATCTGAATAAGCAGGCCAACAAGTCTCTATGTTTCTGACAGTATATGTGAAGCCATTCATACATTTGCATAATTGTATGCCATTTAATGACATGGGTAATATCATAGTGCCATTAAGACTGCAAAAGTTTGCTTGGGGAATCCATTAAGGGCGACATCCCCCACAGTGCTAGGAATAATTTTGTCATGAGAATGCCTTTGAGAAATAATTCAAAATTCATTACCAAATTTTTAGACAGTTGCAGAATGCAACAGTTGGACAAACTTTTCTTTCATAAAATTGTCATGATTCATAAAGTGTATTTAAGGGTTCTTTAAAAACATAATTAGTCTTGACAAGCAAGTTTTATACATGTAATGAATCTGAAGGGGTATTAATATTCAGTACTTAAGGTGGTTCTGTTGAAGCCTTGGAAGTCCCTCAAGTGTCCACTTACTTTATATAACAAGGTTTAAAACTATTAATTTTTGATTACTAACTTTCCAGTTATGGATCAGATTGAAATCAGTAACTCAGTGGCTTCATACGTTCAACATCATCTCAATCCCATACCTAAAGTAAACATTTTTGATTTGACTAATTTTATTTTCAATTCTGAAAGATGAGAGTGTAATACTGTAAAGCAGTGGTTCAAATTACAAAATACTTGCTCTAGAAAAATGGCTCAGTACACCGTTTATTTGGACCTGCTAACTCCACTCAATCACAACCTATAAGTATGATAAATAATAGATGTTTATATTTTCTATCGAGCATTCCAAATATAGAACTATTGCACTGGGCATATCTTTTCGTACATGCACTGTACACTGTAGGCCAATCACAACAGACTGGACCATCTGACCAATCAGTGCAGAGCAGGCTCATGGAAAGGAGGGGTTTAGAGAGACTGAATCTTGGAACTGCTTCGAACTAATCGTTTGAGAATCATTGGAAAATGAGGTGATATTAAATGTTTGACCTTGCATGCATGTAACCCTATTGTAGGAGACACCCAAAACAATATTAGTAACCTTAAAAATGGCACAATAGGCAACTTTAATTTCACTTTACCTTCATATTGGGGTGTTCTGCTATGGATGTGTCCGGTGCTGGTCCTAGACTTCTGGGGGCCCCCAGCTAAATTTTGTAATGGGATCCTGTGTGATCATTAAAACCCCCAAATTACCCCATCCCCTTAACTCTTTTCCTGCTATTGACAAAGTTATCTCTGTTATACACTCGGGGACACTATTACACATCTTATAAATGAGTACAAAACCTCCCAAACAAAAACACACGTGAACAGGACAGAGAAACGAGCGATCTCTCATGTAAACAGGTGCATATTAAAAATAACACGATCATCAGCAATAGACAACATGCACTTTTACAAGTTTTTTTTTTTTTTTTTTATTTTTTTACTGAATTGTGTGTTGGCAGTGTGTGTACACAACCACTAAAATAAAAACACACCCATTTTTTTTTTTTTTTTTTTTTTTTTAATCTTCTAAAATATTTACCCCTTTCTCAAATCGAGCTGGTCTCAGATGCCTGTCTTTGTGGCATCACACAGAAAGCCCCCTTCCACGATAGTTTGATTGACAGTAGCGTTTCAGCACAGACTGGACTGGCGTCTTACATTAGACCCGCCTTGAGTGAGCTATCATCAGTCAGCCATTGTTTCACTGCTGGAGCAGATGTAGACAAGAATGCCTCCTAAGCGACTGAGGTGTTTTTATGTTGGATGTAATAATGAACATAGCAGTCGTCATTTACTCCTGACAGCTGAGCCACTGAAGACACAGTGGATTACTTGTTTTGAAGGGAATGCGTCCCCGATCTACCTAAATGCATCTATGTTCGTGCAAATCATTCGTGATCCAGCATCACCAACAGAAAAAAAAGAGAGTGTAAGTTTTTTTTTTTTAATGAATCTTTGCAAATCGCCTTTCCTTATTTCACGAGTTCACACTTACATATAATAAGCTGAAGTATATAATGCATATTTGGCGTGCTGTCCGGGGAAGGGCTCCGAGCTCGGGAATGGCCCGAACCTAGAGTACCCCCCAAAAAGGCAATAGCAAAAGAACAGCCACCAGACTAAGGACCCCCCCACAATAGCATTGAGATCTGGCGGAGACTGGTTGGCAGGCCGGAAGAGCCTATGTACTCCGGTGGGAGTGACTTATACATTTG
The DNA here is from genome assembly GCF_018340385.1 of Cyprinus carpio. Classification (NCBI taxonomy): domain Eukaryota; kingdom Metazoa; phylum Chordata; class Actinopteri; order Cypriniformes; family Cyprinidae; genus Cyprinus; species Cyprinus carpio. Next base: position 3,957,594 of record NC_056585.1, read on the forward strand.
GAAAGGTAGGCCCTACCGGCTGCTGGTATTGGACTACGTGATTTGGGGTGGCCGGTCAGGAGGGCTCGAGCCGTTGCTCAACCAGAGCACCTCACTGCATTGGAACGGAGAGCCCTACCGGCCGATGAAGGAGGAGCAGCGTGATTGAATAGCCCGACCAGGAGCTCAATACTCAAGGCATCGAACGGGTAAGCCTCGCTGACCGAAGGAGGAAAAGGTAAGGGTGTGTGGCCGGGAGGCTCTCGCCGAAGTCCGATGGGAGCTCAATACTCACAGCATCCGACGGGTAAGCCTTTGTTGACCATAGGATGAAAAAAGTAAGTTGTCTAGCCGGGAGACTCTCGCCGACATCCGACGGGAGCTCAATACTCGCAGCGCCGAACGGGTAAGCCTCGCCAACCATATGTAACGGGGGTATTAAGCCCGTCGTGTAGGGGAAATGGATTACGGCTGCCCTGGAAGTTTGGACAACGAAAGGATCTTGGTCCCCGTTCCCCAACCTTTTAGTCTCGTTACACACTAACGCGTGTATGTGTGTTTCTTACTTTATTTGTGTCGGAACACTACTGATTGACAAGGGTAGGCTTCAGGTATGTTAATGTTACACGGTGGCTTCCTGAAGTGAAACTGCATACATGAGAGTACAGTGTCGTATGTTCCTCCCTCCCCAGATCTAATAAAATAAGTGAGACTCCCCCCACTCCCTGACAGCTCTCAACAGAAAGATACACTGTAGATAAGTGTAAAAAGGAATTAAACTATTTATTCTTTTAGATTTCTTTCTCTTATGAATTATTTTTTTCTGTTTAAGAAATCAATTAACTGAAAATAATACAAAGAGTTTACAGTAATTGTGCTGTCTTTACAAGTGCACACAATCACCTTCAACACATCAATTGAAAAAAAACCTTTCACTTGTGGATTAACAAATCCCTCATGAAATTCAAAATGAGATCACATGCAATTTTTCAATTGGTAAGCCCACAAAATCTCACCCTTTTTCAAATGATCACCTTCAAACAATCACATTTGAAAACAACAAAATAAAAATAAACAATACACAATTAAATCTCACTTTAGAATGAGCACTTATATGAAATGTCCTTTCAAAGGTTTACTCACAGTAACTTAATTTCCGTAGTCCACTTGAATTATCACAGTTCCCTGTTTATCAGTTCAGTCACTGAGTAAAAAGGAAAAAAAAAATAGAAAAATACCAGTTCGTAGAACGATGAATGAGAGTGCGTTGTGTGGATGTAGGGTGTGTTGAAATAAACTGAAGATCACAGTTTAAGTTCAAAAATTCACTCAGTCTTGTAAAAAAATATCCCAAAGATAAACGGTCTCAAAAAGGATCAAACTGAGATGAATCAAACGGAGATGTCCCTTGGATGGCAGGGTAGCAACACAATCTTCAAACTCGGATAAGCGGAAAAGTTACGTATCTGCATTAAATGCATTATACAGCGAAGTTTCAAGATGAATCCGGCTAAAGTAAACTCCATCAGAGAGTGGCTCAGAAGAGAGGGGCGGGGTCAGCAGAGCTCATTTGCATTTAAAGGAAATGCTACAAAATGGCTTGCTCTGAAAAGAGCTGTTTTTGACAGGGTAAAAAATGTGTTTTTTACACTACCATTGAGAAATTGTAACCAAACTACACCACAGACTATTCATTAAGACCCTATGGAATCATTTAAACTTGTGGAAAATGGACATCCAATGACCCCTTTAACATTAGTTAACAACTAAAAATGAAAAATACTTCTACTGTATTTTTAAATCTTAATGTTAATTTCAGCATTTACTAATACATTTTTCAAATTAAGTTCTCTTTACATAAGTTAATTGTTTCTTCGTGTTATTTAATGTTTCAGTAATATTTGTCCTAAACATTAACAAAAGTTAATAAATGCTAACAATGAGCAATATAAATATATATTGCTCATTGTTAGTAATTTCAGTTAGCAAGTTCAGTAACACTTTGTTTTAATTTTAGACAGTTAATTTTAAAGACATTCTGCAAACTATAAGTAACTTTGCAACTACACATCAGCTAGCAGTCATCAGAGTATTAGCTGACTGCTTAATATCTGCTAACACTTTATTTTGATGCTCCCCAACAGACATTTTACTATCCATAAGTAACTTTGGAAGTATATGTCAACTTATTCTACTAACCAAGTCAAGTCAAGTCAAGTCAAGTCATCTTTATTTATATAGCACTTTAAACAAAAAAGATTGCGTCAAAGCAGCTGAACAACATTAATTAGGAAAACAGTGTGTCAATAATGCAAAAGGACAGTTAAAGGCAGTTCATCATTGAATTCAGTAATGTCATCATGCAGCTCAGTTCAGTTTAAATAGTATCTGTGCAATAATTTGCAATCAAGTCAACGATATCGCTGTAAATGAAGTGTCCCCAACTAAGCAAGCCAGAGGCGACAGAAAAACCAAACCCTAACCTAACCTTACCTCAGAGCTGACAAGTAGTTGCAAATTAACGAGAGTTAGTTGTCATATAGTTGCATTACAGTTAGTAGAATGTCTAAATTGGACCATCGAAACAGAGTGTAACCATTAGTTCATGTTAGCTAATGCATTAACCAATATTAACAAATGAGATCTTATTGGGAAGTGGGTAACATTTCATCTAATGACAATAGGGTTTCCGTTAGTTAAGGTTAGTCAATAAAAATGCAGTTGTTCATTGTAATTTCATGTTAGCTCAGGTCCTTTAAATAACATGAACAGTACATTAACCTTAACTTTTGATTTTAATAATAATAGTATATGTTAAAATTGATTTTAAGATTATTTATTTATTAGTTTATTCTTTTATTCCAAGTTAACTAATTAACCAATGAACTAATGCTAAGAAATGTTTTATTGATAGTGGTAGCAGTTATTCATCTAATGATGCTGAATTAATGGAGAAGAGCATTACAGGCTGGCATACAATTGATCACATTTCAGCAGTTTAAATATTTTATTCAGGTGTCTGAATCACAGTGATGGAGTGATGTTTTGCAGTATTTCACATGCAAATAAATGACCAGTACAACCAGTAGCCACATTTCTTATAAAATTTTATCCTGCATAGTCTTCATAGTCTGCAGCTAAACGTCTTGCAGACTATACCTTTTAGGTTTTTAGCCATAGAGCAGTGGATCGTTTTACAATGGTTTTACAAGTTTTTGCACCACCCATGTCTGTATTTCTCTGTATTTGATCGTGGTAAGTGAATCGAGTGCTAGGATGCAGATACCAAAGATGCTTAAGTGTCCATTACAATGAAAGCCTCTCTGCCATGACATTAATGATATTTCCACCTTGATCCGCTTTGATCCCTGCGGTTTTCCCTCTTCATTACTGCTCCAGACAATGGCAGGCGTGTACCGTGGAGGTTGCCACCATCTCAGCATTGAAGCTTTGTGGCTAATGACTGCAATTACAAAGGTTATGCTTCTTTTGACCTTCACAGCAGACGATTGATCTCAGCTGGCCTAATGTCAGGGGCTGTCAGTTAGGGGTAGGTTTTGGCTTGACAGCATGACAATGTGAATTGACAACACTGTGGCTCTCACTCTATTATTTAAACAAACAATGCTTTTTTGGCCCTCCCACTCTTTTCTGACTCCTTTTTGTGGAATGATGAAGTGTTTATCAATGATTCCATGGGCAGTTTGAAGCCTGAGGTCACCTTGGTGTGTGTGTGCTGTTATTATAAGTGAGTTGTGGGAAATATTTTTATTTTTTTGATGTCAGGAAGAGTCAGACAGTTAATGGATTCACACTGAATGTTCTAATTGGCAGCTTTTGTCTGTTTTTATTATAATTTTTTTCACCAACTCTGTTTCAAGATGCTTGTCAGTTTATTGAGCATGAAGTTTGTTAAAGAGCCTCAGGGATGGTCATAACTTCCTGTGCAATCAGCATTTTAATTGTTAGGGAAAATTTAATTAAAAAGTTCCATTATTATATGGACATTAGACATAAAGTTTAAACAGATATTGTACTGAGAATTAAATGTGTAAACATTTCAACTTCTCCAACTTTTTGGCCTCCTAGTTTGGTAAAATGAATAAATAAATAAAAAAATAAAAAAATAAAAAAATAATAATAATCATTATTATTATTATGTTTTTTTTTAAGAAGTATCATTAAAGATGCTGACTAAAATTCAGTAAAAACATTATTATTGTAAAGTATTATTGCAACAAAAAAAAAACTGTTGTGTATTTGAATATATTTTAAAATATAAATGATTCATGTGATGCCAAAGCACATTGTAAATTAATAAATTGAATGAATTAATGAATGAGTGGATGAATGAATGAATGAATGAATAGCATAAGATATATTTAAAAAGCTAAAAAAGAAAAAAAAATCTATTTTGAAAGGATAGTTTAACAAGTATTATAGATGTCTCCATAATTACCGTTTCTTTATATTTAAGATTATATATAAAAAAAAAAAAAAATCAGTATTTAATTTTTAATTCATATTCATGAGTTTTCAAAATCTGATCACACTCAAAAATAAATGTCTGATCACACTCAAAAACAAACAAAAAATATAAATAAATAAATTATATAATATATATATATATATTATATATATATATATATAATATATATATATATATATATATAATATATATATAGTCATTATTCAAGGTGATTTTTATACTTAAATCACTCATTCATGTAAAAAAAAAAAAAAAGACAGGATAAATATTTTGGTGAATATGTTTCACCAAAACATATTCCCTTTATATGTGACTTTATATGTTTTCCACATCTCAGTTAGAGGCAGTGTTGGTAAACATGTCATAAATGTATTTCACCACAACTGTTAACTGAGGCAATGGTTAACCTGAGCTCTAGAGTACATGTACTCAGCATTTCAGTGGAAGGATGGCTAATTAACATAGCATTTGCTCCACTGACCACAGACTTTTATCCCTCCAGTAGCACCCTCTGGGTATCACTGTAAAGAAACCCCTCACTGTTAAAAAAGGATAACACTTAAGATGTTTAGGGTCAGATTGACCCCAAACATTTAAAGAGCGATTGCTAAAGGAAATATAAATTTTTTATAAGGAAAACCATATATAATTTTTTTTTATTTACTTCTCAACTATACATTTATGCTGTGTTTTTGTGGAAATTTTGAAGTTTTTTACCTATTTACTGCACAATTACATAACTAGGCCATAAATTGGCACATGAAATATGATTTTTTAAAGAAAAAAATCACTTAAATGATGATCTCTAATTAAATCTAAATAGTTTTTGGACATTGCTCTATGTGTTAGGGATAGAATACTGCCATCTGGAGGTTAGTCGACAAACTTTTTTTCTTATAGTTAAGGAATTAAAGTGCAATGACCACATGTATCCAATAGAGGTCCATAGAGACTCATTCATTTTCACTTCATTTTTCTTGATGCTTCAACTTTATGATATATATATTTTGTGAATATATATTTAAGCATTTTGAAATACATAAAAATCTGTATTTTTGTCAAAGTTAGAGTTTGTTGTTGTTGTTTGATATATTTTGAATTATCTGCTTTTGCAAATTATTATACATACATTTGCAAAAACATTACAAGTCACCACTATGACATGACTGTAATCACATACTATTTATTTCAGAAAATTATTTATCAACAATTATGGAACATGCTTGTTCCTTGTTGCATATGTGACATTTTTCAGATTTATGCCAGTTTAGCTGATTTTTATTTGCCAATTTCTATAAAAATGCTCTCTGTTGCAGTCACATACATTTGTGTGTTTGTGTGTGTGTGTGTGTGTGTGTGTGTGAGATAGAAAGCTCGTTCCACTTTGTGTTTATGCTCTAGGACCAGACCTTGATTTAAATGTAATTTTTTTTTAGATTTATGCCAGTTTAGTTGATTTTATTTGCCAATTTCTATAAATATGCTCTCTGTTGCAGTCACATGTGTGTGTGTGTTTGTAATGTAATTTTTTTTGTGTGTGTGTTTGTGTGTGTGTGTATGAGATAGAAAGCTCGTTCCACTTTGTGTTTATGATCTAGGACCAGACCTTGATTTAAATGTAATTTTTTTTTAAGATTTATGCCAGTTTTGTTTTATTTTATTTGCCAATTTCTGTAAAAATGCTCTCTGTTGCAGTCACATACATTTGTGTGTGTTTGTGTGTGTGTATGAGATAGAAAGTTTGTTCCACTTTGTGTTTATGCTCTAGGACCAGATCATGATTTAAATGTAATTTTTTTTTAGATTTATGCCAGTTTAGTTGATTTTATTTGCCAATTTCTATAAAAATGCTCTCTGTTGCAGTCACATGTGTGTGTTTGTGTGTGTGCGTGCGTGTGTGTGTCTGTGTGTGTGTGTGTGTGTGTGTGTGTGTGTGTGTGTGTGTGTGTGTGTGTGTGTATGAGATAGAAAGCTCGTTCCACTTTGTGTTTTATGCTCTAGGACCAGACCTTGATTTAAATGTAATATTTTTTTTAGATTTATGCCAGTTTTGTTTATTTTATTTGCCAATTTCTGTAAAAATGCTCTCTGTTGCAGTCACATACATTTGTGTGTTTGTGTGTGTGTGTGTGTGTGTGTGTGTGTGCGCGTGTGTGTATGAGATAGAAAGTTCGTTCTACTTTTTATTTATGCTCTAGGACCAGACCTTGGTTTATATGTAGAAAATTTCAGATTTATAATGGATTTACTTTTATTTTTTTGACAAACAAAATTTAAAAAAGTCATTTTTTTCATTTTCCCATTCATTTTCAATGTGGGGTCATTTTGACCCCAAACACCTTAAATGGTACATTTTTTTTACACACCTTTAGAACAACCAAATCAAGCCCAGTTTTTTTGTGCATGTTTAGTTAGATTATTTAGGAAAAGTCACAGAGTTTCATGCCCCTGAGATGAAGGTAACACTTTTAAAAAATTAAGGAAAAGTCCAGTGGGGTCAAAATGACCCCAAACAGTGATTAAGGGTTAAAAAAGGAGAGGGAAAGACTATCTGAGCACAAGTGATCAATTGACAATACTCCTGTTTTCTTAATCCAAGCCGACATGCTAGATACAACAAATTAATACAATGTTTTAATCAGCTAATACGAGGGTTCAGTTTCATTGTTGCATCATCCAGCGACCATTTTGAGATCTGTTATCTAAAAGTTAACATAATCGACATCTCAGCTATCAGCTGCCACATTTCAAACACATTTCACACCACTTTTACTTCTGAAGTTGGAGATGATGACATATAGCAGCTGCGATCTCCTTAAGCTGATATGTAAATAACACTGCTTTCATGTCCTCTTGGGAATTTCCTGTGCATTAAACTCAATTTGGTTGATTTTTATGTCTGTTTTGTACAACTTTTTAGAGCTAAGGAATGTTTTCATCATTTCAACCACACCCTAAAATAAACAACGGTCAGTGCTTTGATTTCCTTGATTCCGTAAATTCAAGCTAAAAACTAAAATTCAAAACCTGTTTTGGTCGCACTTTAGTTTAGGGGCCAATCACTAATGATTAACTACAACTTTTGTCTCAATAAACTCCTAATTTGCTGTTTATTAATAGTTATTGAGTTATTGAGAGTTGTTAGATTTAGGTATGTTGTAGGATTAAGGGGTCTAAAATGGTCATGCAGAATAAGGCATTAATATGTGCTTTATAAGTACCAATAAACAGCTAATATGCTAGCACTATGCATGGTAATAAGCAACTAGTTAATAGTGAGAATTGGTCCTTAAAATAAAGTGTTACCATCTATATGTTTAATCAGTTTTGAATACCAAAAATGATGGGGTTTTGCTGTGCAAGCTGTTGTCTTTATAGTAATAAAGTTCACTCAAAAAGTACTAGGAGAACTTTATTACAAAACAAATTATATCACTGCCACTTCCTGATCCATAATGGGAACCCTAGTAGTGCTTTAAATGCTTTACGAGTGTGAAAAATGATTGTTAGGTTGTGCCTTCCTCCACATATCAAAAAACCGGTGTTAAATCCAATGAGGAAGCTGTAACTTACTCTTGTGGGTGTTTGACATGGCATTGAACAGCACTGATCTGATCTACCAGCCTTTGAAATTAGGCATGTGGGCTAGATTGGCAGGGTTTGTGCTGTCAGAATCAATTAAAGCACCTAGAATTTCATTGGATTGCATAAATATTAGTGAGAGTAAATAATCCTGTATAAATATTGCATATTTACTTTTTTTTTTTTAAATTTGCAACCATATATTGTTTGATTCCTTCTCATTGTTGTTTGACTCATTTCAGACTACCTGACATTATGCATGAAAAAACAAAACCCAAACACATATCTGGTATGATTTGAATGCTCATAAAACATAAACAAACTGATTTCATTATGCAAATTGAAAATAATACTTTTTTCTCTCTTTTATTCTTTCTTTGTGCAAAAGCCTGCATCTTATTCTCTAACCACCTCCAATACAGTTAAACCAGGCACTAGTGTTGTGAGTATTTAAATTGATAACACAGACAGTGCATTACATTGCAATATCAGTGGGCACTCATTCTTAGAAAATGTATGCATTTATTATAATCCTCAATTCTGAATTCCAGCTTGCTGTCGTCACATTTTTTTTTTCTTCCTTTGTATGCTTTAATGCATGATCCTTGACAGACTTTTAGAAAAATAATAATGATACGACTACTACTACTACTACTAATAATAATGAAAAACACTCATGAATGAGAAATTGGTGGGAAAGGGTTAGTGTGAAACTAAGTACATTTATATTTGTAGAGAAACAGTGTGAGTCAACCATTTAAAAACTATTGAAGTAATTAAATAATATAAATACACTTTTGATATGATTTACTGTAATGCACAAAACTGAATATCATGAATGTAGTCGTGTTTTTTAAAAATTGAATGAAGGTGAAAGATTCTACAAAACTGTGTATCATGCCCAGCAAGATCTGTATTGTAACAAAGAACAGTGAAACCTTTCTTTGAGAGTGCATTTTTACATGCTAAGGTGTGTAAGTCAATCTGGCCCAAAGAGTAAAAACATTTCCAGGGTTAGTTGTTAAGGGGGGAAATTTGCAGTGTCTGCAAATGCTAAAGGAAAGAGGAAATTTGTGCCATTCTCACTTAAAGTTCCTAAAAGAGGAGTAAAAGCTGGTAACCTGTTGGTAAATTTGGAACTTGATTTTTTTCAAGCAAAAGATGATACCACAGATTTAGTGGGTTTTTCTTATTTGCAGTTATACAGTACATTTCACAATGGTCAGATGCTGGATGATTTTGCATTTTGGTTTGATGTAATGGACCACCCGAGTGCATTGAACCAGAAGCTAAACAGGTGCAATAAGGAGAGATGTATGATTCTGTTGAAAGATTTTTTGTTGTTGTTTTGCTTTGAAAATTTCTCAAAAACTATATTGGCGAGACCACACAAATGGCTCTGCTTGTTAAGTCAACAATAGTGCACCCAAATAGGAATTTTTAAGACCATGTTATGGTCCTACACTCAAAAAAATTATATGTTGGAATTATTTAACTTTTTTATGTCAACAGGTTCCACGTGACTGAGTTAGGTTGCATTTAAGTAACAATATTTATTTCAGTAAACTTAAGTTAATTACATAAAGTTAATGCAATGTTGTTTAGCTGAATGAACTTAACATTCTTTCTTTTATTTTAATCTATAAAGTTAATTAAGTTCAATTATTAATTAAGTTCAATTATTATTAATTATTAATATAGTCACCTTCAATAAAACATAATCAAGTTTCACTGAGTTTATTCAATGTCCATTCAAAACATTTTTTAACAACTTTAACAATTTTCTCCAACAAGAATTTATACAAATGCTTTACTTTTTTAAAACTTTTAAAGTTCTTCACTTAATACAAGAAGATAAGTAAAAATAAAAAGGATGCTGCGTTCAAAAGGATTTACAAAATACTCACATGCAAGTATTACACTTAGGGGAAAAAATGGCAGTCTTCATTTGTAATATGTGCCTCCTTGAAACTGGAAAAATGCATATGTTATTCAAAGCGAGACCAATTTAAAAGAAAGATAACTCTAATACTGAAACAAATGTACTGCAGTAGACAATAGTGCAACACTATGGAGAAAACATAAGTTCAGCCTCTTTTTAAACATCTTTGGGCTCTTTCCTGACTTCAAGCTACAGTTTTTATGGGGACCTGGACCTTGTTTGACAGCTTGTTTGCATCTAGCTCCATAAAAATACTTCAAAAGTCTATCTCAGATCTTGAGGGTAAGCCAAATTTAATGTGTAAATTACACCAAGCAGCACAGAACACACATTTGGCACATTTTTTCCCAGGGTGGTGTTGCACATTGAGGTTAGGGCATCTACATGTTCAACATCCTAAAAATGTCAAGTATAAAAAGAAACAATTACCAACAGATCAAGAGTGAAAGAAGGAGCTGGTTTTAGAGAAACATACAATAGATTAAAAAAAAAAAAAATAAAAAAAAAATAAGTAACTTACCATATACTCCTTCACGAAGTTTGAGGGATCTTCATTAAGATAGACAGCAAGAGCTTTCAGGATGCATTCCCTTTTTTTTTCCCAATGGTGACATGCTGAATGTGAAATGAGCATTAGTTAGCACTTTTTAGACTTGTACATCTAACATTTTCAGTAGCATTATACCAATTATCTCACTGTGTTGTTTCAACAAAAGTTAAGTTTGTCAGTCCTATCAATCGATAAAACAGTCCACGTGACATTAGTGGTTCAACCATAATTTTACAAGCTACGAAAATATTTTTGTGTGTAAAAAACAAAACAAAAATATTGACTTTATTCAACATCACCGTCCGCCTCCGTTCATGAGAGTACCACAACACATTTGTGCACTGTTGCTGATGTAAAACATGCATGCGTCGTGTTACTCTCTATTATGGAGGCAGAGGGTGACTCGGGGGAGAAGAATTGTTAAACAATTGTTGTTTACTTGGCACAAAAAATGAAGTCACAAGGACTATTTTATCGCTATCCTTACTACCTTTCTGGGACTTGAATGTGTAAGTTAAATTACTGTCTAGAAAGCTCTCAGAATTAATAAAAAATAACTTCATTTGTGTTCTGAAGATGAATAAAGCTATTACGAGTTTAGAACAACATGAGGGTGAGTAATTAATGACAGAATTTTCATTTTTGGGTGAACTATCCCTTTAAGCTTTGGGTGAAAGCTTTTTTAACCTATTATGAATAAACTTAAAACTAAAAATAATTAAGAAAACATACAACATACAAAATCCAAAACTGACTGGATGTTTGTGATCTTCTGTGAGGCTGCTCCTCCTTTTTTTTTTTGACAATTTTGAGGAGCTGGGTTGAGAAATTATCAAGCTGGCCCATAAATTTGGACACCAAAGGGATTGTTGTAATTCTGCAGATACCTAATAAAATATTAAAAGGAAAAATCAGGTTGGCTGCTGAAAATGGATATGCGTGTCTGCGGCCATAGTGTCCATGTACCAACCTGAAGTGTTTTAAAAGCTTTGATCTGGATGTGTGAGAAGATCCACAATAGCCGCGTTTGTATTGTCGGGCCAAAAGCGGGCGTGCTAGTGCGTGCCAAGGTCAGTCGCGTTTCCACTGTCACTTGCGGTGCATGGTCGTGCCTCGTTGGTGCTTCCTTGTGGCCAACGGCCCGGGTTTTTTGGCCCAACGAAAACCTTGGGCCAAAGAGGGCCAGCTGGGGCTAGAGGAGTGGTTATGAACAAAGGCGGAGTTTCTCCGCGTCAGCGCCTCGGATCATTTCATAAAGCTAACAGCTATAAAACCAGCATTAAAAAACTTTTTAAAATAAGTTGCGCTCAAAACTCACTTTCAGTCAGCAGCAAGTGTTTGAAATAAATTGATCTGATGTGGATTATAATCACCATACAAGGTCAGAAATATTTATAAGCGATGCAAAAGACTATGCACGCTAGGCATTAACTTTACCATAGTAAACATGGTAGCCTAAATACGACCGCTTGAAGAAATCAGACGTCAGCTTCTTATTCTCTATCACAATCGTGTATTTATTTATTAACATATTTTATCTGTCATAAATCTCGTCTCGAGTTTAGCTCCATGTAGCCTATATCATTAAAATATAATAATGTTTTTTGTTTGGGAGCTTTTACAAAAATATAGAAATTATAATTCTTTCTAAATGTGATGTATGTGACTACAAATAAACAGAAACTGACTCGACTGAATAAGCAGGCTATGTTCATAACGCTTTATTTCTTTGTGACTAATTTTAAATCCTGATAAATTAATTCATTATGATCAATGTATCACTTATTATAGTAAAATACCAATGCTTTTGGATTTAAAAAAAATAAATAAATAAAAATAAAGCATGCAAACAAACGTTAAATGTTATTAAAATTGATATTAAATCTTGATCAAAACTTTATTTGCACACAAGTCATTTGCATATTTTTTGTGGGGGAATTTAAATATTATCAAAGTTCAACAAGTATAAAACATTACATAAGAGCGAAAACAAAGAATGTAACCAACAAGCATGTGAAAACCACATGTACGGCACCTTCATTAAAAAAAAAAAAAACATAAGATTATACGCGATTAACCATTGTACACTAATGACATCCTCGACATATGCATAAAAACTAAAACATCTCACCTTTATGTCCACATAAACAAAACTTCTCTTGCATTCCTCGCACCGTGAAATTCTTCTGTTTTGCTTCTCATAAAATGGCGCTGATCTAAAAGAGAGCTGAAGCGTGATCGTTGAATGTGCATTCCATCTGCGCAAGTGCAGATATTACTACACCTGCTGACCAAAGAGCGGTACTGCAGAAGTAACACAACTCCGTTTCATTCATTTCACTTAACTGTATTATTTCATTTATACATAGTTATATTCTTTGGACCAACACCAGCCACATTTCATTTTAAGCTGTTGAATTGAACATTTGAACACTTTGTTGTTATAAATTTCTGATAATAATTTACTAGTGCTGGGTAACGATTACAATTTTTAATTGTGATTAATCGCATGATTTTTTTTTATTTTTATTTTTTTATTTTTTTTTGCGATTAATCACAATTAATAACATTGTTATGTGCAAAATTCAATAATGAATTCAAAAGTAGTGTATTGCACACTTTGATTTTAAAAGTACTGCTGTATGGACAAAAGTGCAATAACATTTGGTTTGGAAACACTTTAAACAAATGAGTTGCTTTTTTACAGTAGTATTCCCTTTACATAGTAGCAGTTAAAATATTTCTTGTAAATCTCAACTTAAACATTTATGTAATCAAATTTAAATCTCCTTTTCATACAACTGGTGTATTCTTCTTGTGATGGTGCATCTTGAGGGAGGCTTATACGTGCCGTCATTCATTGCGATCCTAAGATGTTCACCTACTGTATTTTTGACGGACACATCAAGTGTAGACAGCATCACTGATTATGATGGGTTATATAGTATTTTGTTACGTCGCACTGCTCGCGTCCGGTGTAGACACGGTGTCACTGATTATAATGGGTTATATAATATTTTGTTGCATTGCGACACATCCAGTGTAGACACAATGTTAGGCCCTCCCCAAATGCTCTCATTGGTTGAGACGCATGATGACACCCATCCCAAACCAGTACTGATCAACATCCCACCCCTCCTGTGACCCATGGTTTGTCTGTATGTGTGTTCAGAGCCAGTGAGCATGAACTTTCATAATAATAATAATAATAATAATAATAATAATAATAAATAAATAAATAAAAACTGAGTTAAGTGAGGGATAATGTACATCCAGCCGGTTGTTATCGCAGAATAACCCCAACAGGGTGATCAAAAGATCTTGTATCACTCTTAAGGGGGTTATTCAGCAATAACAACTGGCTGGATGTACATTATCCCACTTATTTCACACTACTTGCCACATAAGTAAATAATTAGACACAAAATATTGATTTGAGTTTAAATATTTAAACCCAAAACTTCCATGAACACAGCTGTTGCGAGCAAGCTGCAAGTTCAAACTCGACGGACATTCAAGGGATACCGTGCAGTTACACAACACTTCACCACACAAATAATTATGGCAACAAAAAAAAATTAAGACTGATTTAAGATCAAAGAAACCCAAACTAACTGGAAAAACTTATTTTCCTCTATGTTAAAAGAATTTCTATTCAGTCAGGTGTGGTTAATTTGAAACTAATTGCATTTTGTTATGTCTTCATTAAACCTTTTACACCTCCTTAATTACCCTGTCATTTAGCCATGGATCACTGGGGCCAAGCTGAAGTCTAATTCACTATAATAATCAATTCATTTTAATAAAAGAAGAAATTCAGCTGACAAGGTAAAAGCCCAAATTTGAGTTTGAGTGATTGTCAGCAGAAAGAATATCAGTATTGATTTCATGTGTGTGGTTCCTAACCATCTTCACTTTTAATTGAGCATGTTGGCATCCTTAGGTTTCAGTTTCTGTCTAAAGACATGTCCATAACAACAGTCTTTCAGTTCACAGGCAGCTATCAGGGGAATGGAAGGTGAGAGGAAAAGCCAAAGAAGTTATTCACTTGGCCGAGATTAAGAACAAGCTCGCTGATAGAAAGGCCAAGTAAGGGGGATTTCTCATTCTGGATTTTACTGACCTTGATCAATTTTTAAATGCCAAATGAAAGAAACCAATCCCTCACTTTGCTATTCTAATTTGCTTCCTGACAGTGCAAATACACCACCGGTTGGGGGAAGGCGATGTTACCTGACGTGTATAAGGCTGCACTGAAGCAAACATGCTTACATAAACACAGTACTTGACTCTCCTGCTGGGATCTCTACAGCAAGCTATAAAGACTCTGTAGGGGCTTCATTTACAACAGCGGTGAATTCATTAGAGTGTGTTTGTTGGGCCAATACCTTTAAGAAGTGCCTGATACCTGCTGATGAGTTTTTCTCGTATGAGCTATTGTCCTTGTCAATTTAAAGGTGCTTTAAACTAGTGGTTCCTAATTAGGAAGCCTGAGCAAACTTCCAAAGTGGCAATATTTCAATACTCCCAGTTTATGTTAATAAAACAATGAGCTTTGTCATAATTACAGCAGAAAAAAAAAAAAATAGTATGGGAGACCTTCAAATATTGTGTAGTCAAAAACGTTGAAAACCACTGTTGTAAGCAATTGTTTTTGGAAAACCACACATGTGAAACTGTTTAAAAATCTAGTAAATTAGAAACACTTTTTAATTTTGTCCATTCAAAATTGCTAGCATAACTTTTTGGAAAGTGTATGTGTGATTCGGGAAAGTTGGTAAACTGCTAAGATCGTTGAAAAGCACTTTTTAAAGTAGAACACAGTAAAGTAATATTTTCTAAAGCTCATTAAATCAGTGATATCCTACCATTTGTTCTATTCATACAATTGTCTCTTCTCACATCAATTTCATGAATCACTTTTTCTTGTTAGACTTAGCACTAAAACATAAAGACTTTTACTCTAAATGAAAAACTCCAACTGATATCTTTCAAAATGGCAGGCTGGAAGAACTAAAGGTATAAAGTTTAACAACCCAGATTCCCTATAACTCATCTGATGGCTGAGCGTCTCCTGTGGGCTGACCGGCACAAACCCACATAGGCAGTGGCAGTGGAAAGAAACCCAGCTGGCATCAATCTGTTAGCTCTACCCTTCACTTACAGAAGGCGAACAAAGGTGCAAGAGGGTGTGTTGTAGGTGAAATGACTTCCTAATAATAACTCTGTCATGCTAACAATGCATTGCGCTTTTTGCCCAAACCTGAAGATGATGCTTTAACCAGAAAAACTCAACTTCAAGTCTTTCTGGATGTTGTACCACCTTAGGCTTCTGGAATTCTTACTGTTTCTGCTTTCTCCACCAACTGATGCCCTGCATGGAGACTCGCCCCACACCACAGCAATTCACATGACGCAATGACCTCTGCACCAGCAGACATGGATGTTTGAATACAACAATGAGTACACAGAACTTGCTGCACCAGCTTACTGATAATCCATAGGCCACAAACTGGGATCTAGATCTCCTCAGGCAGGAGCTGACATAGACAATACTCTTGCCAAACCAGTGGCCAGCGGCTAACCCTGTCCTCTCAAAATGAGCGAGCCTCAACAAGGCTATCTCAGATGTCTTGGATGTGTGTGACGTGCAGCAGTTCCGTGCTCAAAGATATCTGCAGCCCTGTGCTGCATGGTAAACTGGATGTGACTGGATGAGCATAGCTGTAAACAAGCCAGACAAAATCATGACTGATAGGCTACTGTGTTTCTTCCCCCAAGTCAAACAGAGCAGGGAATGACTTGTTTCACTGAGGCTAGAACCACTATACCACATTTTATTAAGCTGATAGTTCCTGTCCAACCATGTTAAATACATGATATAGTAACAGCATCCATAAAAGTTTACATGACAAGAACTATATCTTCTACCAGCAGCATTTGACACTGTGGACAACTCTATTTTTATATCTATATTAGAGTCATATGTGGGCCTAAAAGGTACAGTCCTTAAGTGGTTTCAGTCATTTTTATCTGACAGAACATTTTTTGTCAAATTAGGTGACTTCTCTTCCTCTGTTGCTCCTCTCACCTCTGGCCTCCCTCAAGGCTTGACATTGGCACCCTCCCTTTTTTCCCTGTACATGCTTCCTCTGGGTTCCATTCTAAGAAGGCATGGGGTGTGTTTTCATTTCTGACGATACCCAGATTTATTTACCTATTAAGAGAATTGATGCTTCAGCACTTAGTACCTTACTAAGGTGCTTAGACAAGGTCAAACTCTGGCTAGCTCAAAAAAATGTAGGTTAAATGAAGATAAAACAGAGGTGATTGTCCTACTGATCATTCTCAGGCTACCAGCCTAGATCTGGGCAGCTTATCGACCTTCAGATCTTCTCGTATGCGAAATCTGGGTGTTCTTCTTGATGAGTCATTGAAATTGGACAAACATATCTCTTCTGTATTTGGTTCCATTTTACCAACTCCGCTTGCTGTCTAAAGTCAAACACTTTTTAAATGCTATGATGTTAGAGATGGCTGTCCACGCTTTTGTTACTTCACAATTAGATTACTGCAACTCACTATATTGCGGCATTTTAAAGTCACAAACTACTTGCCTACAACTGATCCAAAATGCTGCTGCTAGATTTCTTCAAAATAGTCGCAAATGTGACCACATCACCCCCATACTCAGGGTCCTTTTGGCTGCCTGTTTAATTAAGAATAGACTTTAAAGTTCTCTTACTGGTGTATAAATCCTTACATAACCAAGCCCCTAGTTATCTCTCAGAGCTGCTGCATTTTTACACTCCCACTATAAGTCTAAGATCAAGTGACCAGAATATCCTTTTAGCTCCTCAGTCCAGACTAAAACATAGAGGGGATCGAGCTTTTTCTGTGGTTGGACCTCGGTTATGGAACAATCTGCCACTTGAGATTAGAGTGACACCTTCCCTATCCACTTTTAAGTCTCTTTTAAAAACACACTTGTTTGATCTGGCCTATTAATATCCCATTTTTATTACATTGTATTATGGTCTTGTTTATCTGTCATTCCTTGGGGTTTAAATTCATGTTTTATTTATGTGTTTATGATTTGCTTTTAATGTCCAGCACTTTGGTCAATCACAAGACTGACCAAAGTGCTGGACATTAAACACCCACAAGGTGTTTTTTAATGTGCTCTATATAAATAAATGAACTTAAACTTGAACTACCAGGATGGAACTATGTTTTTGCTGTGCTCTGCTTTCACTATTACTATTAAGTTTGGATAAGGCAATTTGGTAGAATAATTGTGTTTTTGTGAAACCGTAAACCCTTTATTTGACTCTATTGTGCTCTTGAGTGAATTGCACTTGTATATTGAGATTTTCAAAAGGAACATTTGCACTCAATATGTGCTGCATGGATAATTTTACACTAACAAGCAGAGGCCCTTGCAGCTGAGCACAAAAGATAGTTGTAGAACAATTTCACAGTAATTAATTCTTCCTTGAAAGAATGAGTAAAGGGGCAAAATAATGGAGAATAGATTTTTTTCCCCTTCAATTCAGTTCACTGACACTCTCCATGCTGGTGAATAAAATGAGATGACCTACTTTCTGTTAACAGCTTGAAAAAAGAAAACCAGTTGAGCTTTTGAGAGTAGACAAATTCTTTATTAACTGTTATCATTAAAATGGTATGATAAAACTGGCACTTATTCAAATGTACAGTACAAAACCTTAAGTGTGTTTTGTGACACGATTGTGTACAAGTAACCTTTCATTAATAAACGAAAGTAAGAAATATGGGAATTCTATCATCATTACATTATATTTTGGGTTGGAATTTGTTCATCCTGACATGATATGTTGGGGTATGATTCGAACAACAAAGTCATCAAGCTGAACAGGTAAACTCATTTACTCACTAGTTTTGCACACTTTCACAGCCTTTTGAGTTAATAATCACAGTCTTGCAATGTATTCTAAGCTAAAATCTCAGATAATTATTATTTTTTTTTTAATAAAGACTGAAAGAGTTGTCAGTTGCATTTAGGCTTTAAAATTAATTATAATGATGAACAAAACATTTTAAAATCATAAAGTTTTGAATCCAAAAATCCAAATCCAAAAGCCAATGAAAAAAATAAAATTTATTCAAAAACATTCTAAAAGTAAATAAAGCTGCTATAGGGCATTTTTGAGTCTGCATAGTGATGTTGCAAAATTAGATGCCTTGAGAGAATGGGTTGCATATCAGTTTGTCTCCAGGTATCATTCTCTTTCACCAGTGAACTTTTTTTAAAGATGTTAATGAATCATGGGTTTACCTAATTACCAGATTATTAAACCAAGCAAGTTTACATGAGTCTATCATTCAGTCCACTGCTGAGGTTTGAATATCAGTTCAACACATGTGTCACATACTCAAAATTAAACAGAGAACTAGAGGACACTTTTTTTTTTTTTTTTTCTCGGGGGCATGTGTTGATAAAAAGCCTTCTCATTAGCCAAACTACTAAGCATGATTGTTCTATTGCACAAAGTCTCTCTCGAGGAAAGTGATCTTATTTAAAGAAATGGATTACATGGACAACTGAAGTCTGAGTATTCTGTTGCCACATAGATATTGAGTGTGCTAAAGCTCTACAAGAAGTGCCGACGTCAAAGACCTTTGAAATGCTAATGGTCATTATATTGATCTTTGAAGGCCTTTCATATTATACTGAAAGATACGAAAGTGGCCTTCATGTACAATGCACAGACAATTTACAAGTAAAGAGAGGACACAGATGCTTTTGTGTCCTCACTGTAGAGTGGGCTAAAACCAATCCTTTAAATCTGTATCGTTACTGAGGAAGAGCTGATAAGGAATGAGCTCTGTCTTTTATTTTGTGGGTCACTTGCCAGATTTGTCTCAATACCTAGAGGACTGTACTAGTAAGGAGTCTGAAAACTGTATGGCATCCCAGTCAAATGAGGATCAAATATTTCCTGGAACTGAGAGAAACATGCTGGAAACAAAGAGCAAGGCAGTATCTCCAACAGCATTAAGCTGCATGTTGTCATAAATAGAAAACCTTCTGGCAAAGCTTTGGAAATGCATGTTTTTCAAACCAACAAAGAGAAAAAAGAGAGCGACATGATTAAATACAAGGTACAAGATATAGTGTCTCAGCTATGAAACCGAAAACGACTGTAAGTTTAAAGGGTTTGCTGGCAGTTTTGGAAAAAGTTTGAATGACCCATAATTAAGTAGAATTAAGAATTAATAAGTATAATTAGAATTAGCTTAGTAGAATTAATATGTAGAATTATTTCTTTACTGTAACATAAGCTTGGTTCAGACAGGCAATAAAAATCTGGCATCTGATTTTTCTGGCATATCCAACCCATATCTGTCTTTGTATAGTCTTCAGCTGTTTAAAGCAAACAGCAACAAACAAACTGCTTTTTTTGGGGGGGGCCTTTGACCTTGTCATATACATTCAGTAATTCACTTTAATAAAGTTATTTTTCTAGTCTATGATCACATCATCCTTGCAATTTAATTTGAAGGTGAGGTAATTTATTACTTTACCAATTTTAAAACAGTTGCTTTAAACAGCTGAAGACTATACAAATGAAAAATATTACTTATATGCTTTGTTGTTTACCAAACAGTATGCAAAAAAAAAAAAATAATAATAAAATAAAATAAAATACAGACATTAAAAATAAAATAAAATACATCGGAACACTTTACAATAAAGTTCCATTTGATAATAACTAACAACATTTGTTAACATGAACTAACACTAAATAATTATGAAGCATTTATTAATCTGATTTCATTTTAATTTCAACATTTACTAATTTTAAAAGCAAACGTTTTATCTGGTAATATTATTTACCGGACCTGAGCTAATAAGAACGATCAACAGTATTATTTTTTTAAGTCACCTTTATTTATATAGCGCTTTAAACAAAAAAGATTGCATCAAATCAACTGAACAACATTAATTAGGAAAACAGTGTGTCAATAATGCAAAAATGACAGTTAAAGGCAGTTCATCATTGAATTCAGTGATGTCATCATGCAGCTCAGTTTAAATTGTATCTGTGCAATAATCTGCAATCAAATCAACGATATCGCTGTAAATGAAGTGTCCCCAACTAAGCAAGCCAGAGGCGACAGCGGCAAGGAACCAAAACTCCATCGGTGACAGAATGGAGAAAAAACCAGGCTCAGTCAGGGGGCCAGTTCTCCTCTGACCAGACGAAACCAGCAGTTCAATTCCAGGCTGCAGCAAAGTCAGATTGTGCAGAAGAATCATCTATTTCCTGTGGTCTTGTCCCGGTGGTCGTCTGAGACAAGGTCTGAGACAAGGTCTTTACAGGGGATCTGTCTCTGGGGCTCTAGTTCTGGTCTCCGCTGTCTTTCAGGGCTGTAGAGGTCCTTTCTAGGTGCTTATCCACCATCTGGGCTGGATACGTACTGGATCCGGGTGACTGCAGTGACCCTCTGACTTGGATACAGACTGGATCTAGTGGCTATGGTGACCTCGGAATAAGAGAGAAACAGACTAATATTAGCATAGATGCCATTCTTCTAATGATGTAGCAAGTAAATTGGGTGTTATGGGACGTGTTCCCCGGTTCCGGTTTACCTAATTAATGCAGCCTAAAAATCCATTAATGGATTTGGATATTAGAAGCATATTAGTGTGCTATATGTAAGCCAGGTTAAAGAGATGGGTCTTTAATCTAGATTTAAACTGCAAGAGTGTGTCTGCCTCCCGAACAATGTTAGGTAGGTTATTCCAGAGTTTGGTCGCTAAATAGGAAAAGGATCTGCCGCCCGCAGTTGACTTTGATATTCTAGGTATTATCAAATTGCCAGAGTTTTGAGAACGGTGCGGACGTGGAGGACTATAATGTAACAAGAGCTCGTTCAAATACTGAGGTGCTAAACCATTCAGGGCTTTATAAGTAAGAAGCAAGATTTTTAAATCTATACGATGTTTGAAATAGAGAGCCAGTGCAGTGTTGACAGAACCGGGCTAATATGATCATTCTTCCTGGTTCTAGTAAGAACTCTAGCTGCTGCATTTTGGACTAACTGGAGTTTGTTTACTAAGCTTGCAGAACAACCACCCAATAAAGCATTACAATAATCTAACCTTTAGGTCATAAACGCATGGATTAACATTTCTGCATTTGACATTGAGAGCATAGGCCCTAATTTAGATATATTTTTGAGATGGAAAAATGCAGTTTTACAAATGCTAGAAACGTGGCTTTCTAAGGAAAGGTTGCTATCAAATAGCACACCTAGGTTCCTAACTGATGACGAAGAATTGACAGAGCAGCCATCAAGTCTTAGACAGCGTTCTAGGTTATTACATGCAGAGCTTTTAGGTCATATAATTAACACCTAAACAAACAAAAAATTTAGCAGTAAGAAATTACTCGTCATCCAGTTTTTTATATCGACTATGAATTCCGTTAGTTTTTCAAATTGGTATGTTTCGCCGGGCCGCGAAGAAATATAGAGCTGAGTATCATCAGCATTACAGTGAAAGCTAACACCGTGTTTCCTGACGATTTTTCCCAAGGGTAACATGTAAAGCGTAAAGAGTAACGGCCCTGGTACTGAGCCTTGAGGTACTCCATACTGCACTTGTGATCGATATGATACCTCTTCATTCACTGCTATGAATTGATGGCGGTCATATAAGTACGATTTAAACCATGCTAATGCACTTCCTTTAATGCCAACAAAGTGTTCTAGTCTATGCAAAAGAATGGTGTGGTCAATAGTTTCGAACGCAGCACTAAGATCCAGTAGCACTAATAGAGAGATACAACCACGATCAGATGATAAGAGCAGGTAATTTGTAACTCTAAGGAGAGCAGTCTCAGTACTATGATACGGTCTAAATCCTGACTGGAAATCCTCACAGATGCCATTTTTCTCTAAGAAGGAATATAATTGTGAGGATACTACCTTTTCTAGTATCTTGGACAAAAAAGGGATCTTCTTGATCTATCTATAATTAACTAGTTATTTGGGGTCAAGTTGTGTTTTTTTTTGATGAGAGGCTTAATAACAGCCAGTTTGAAGGTTTTGGGGACATATCCTAATAAAAATGAGGAATTAATAATAGTCAGAAGAGAATCTATGACTTCTGGAAACACCTCTTTTAGGAGCTTAGATAAAATAGGGTCTAACATACAAGTTGTTGGTTTAGATGATTTAACAAGTTTATACAATTCTTCCTCTCCTATAGTAGAGAATGAGTGGAACTGTTCCTCAGGGGATCTATAGTGCACTGTCTGATGTGATACTGTAGCTGACGGCTGCAAGGTTACAATTGTATCTCTAATAGTATCGATTGTAGAAGTAAAGTAGTTCATAAAGTCATTACTGCTGTGGTGTTGGGAAATGTCAACACTTGTTGATGCTTTATTTTTCATTAATTTAGCCACTGTATTGAATAAATACCTGGGGTTATGTTTGTTTTCTTCTGAAAGAGATGAAAAGTAATCAGATCTAGCAGTTTTTAATGCTTTTCTGTAGGATAGGTTACTTTCCCTCCAAGCAATACGAAATACCTTTAGTTTTGTTTTCCTCCAGCTGTGCTCCATTTTCTGGGCTGCTCTCTTAAGTGTGCGAGTGTGCTCATTATACCACGGTGTCAGACTGTTTTCCTTAACCTTCCTTAAGCGTAAAGAAGCAACTGTATTTAAAATGCTAGAAAAGAGAGAGTCCATAGTTTCTGTTACATCATCAAGTTGTTCTGAGTTTTGCATATGCTAAGGAATTGGGATACATCAGGAAGATTACTTACAAAGGAGTCTTTTGTGGTAGAAGTGATGGTTCTACCATACTTGTAACAAGAAGTAGAATTTACAGTTTTAGCTATATGAAGTTTGCACAAAACTAAATAATTGTCTGAGATACCATTGCTTGGCTGCATAATTTCAACACCATCAACATCAATTCCATGTGAGAATATTAAATCTAGAGTATGATTTCGACAATGAGTAGGTCCTGAGACGTGTTGTCTAACCCCAATAGAGTTCAGAATGTCTATAAATGCTGATCCTAATGCATCTTTTTCATTATCAATATGGATATTAAAATCACCAACAAATTAAAACTTTATCTGCAGCCAGCACTAACTCGGATGTAAAATCAGCAAACTCTTTAATAAAGTCTGTTTGGTGCCCTGGTGGCCTGTATAAAGTAGCCAGTACAAAACATCACAGGGGATTTATCATTAACATTTGTTTCTCTGGATAATGTTATATGAAGCACCAATACTTCAAACGAGTTATACTTGAAGCCTGCCCTTCCTGAAAACATTGTTATAAATTGAAGCAACACCTCCCCCTTTACTTTTTGGACGTGGCTCATGTTTATAACAGTAATCTTGGGGTGTTGACTCATTTAAAATAATGTAATCATCAGGTTTTAGCCAGGTTTCTGTCAAACAGAGTGCATCTAGATTATGATCAGTGATCATATTATTAACAAAAAGTGCTTTCGTAGAAAGGGACCTGATATTCAATAGGCCAAGCTTTATCATTTGTTTATCCGTATTGCATCTGTTTTTTATTTGTTGAACCTCAATTAAATTGTTGCTCTTAAATTGGTTTGGAGGTTTTTTGTATTTTTTAGCCCGGGGAACAGACACAGTCTCTATAGTGTGATATCTAGGTGAAAGAGTCTCTATGTGCTGAGAATTAACTGACTTCTGTGACGTGAGGCGGATAGCAGACGGTCGGTTTAGCCAGTCTGTCTGCTTCCTGACCTGGGCCCCAGTTAGTCAAATACAAACTCTAAGACTGTGTGCCATATTTCTAGACAGAAGAGTGACACCACCCCAGGAGGGATGAAGACCATCTCTTTTCAACAGGTCAGGTCTTCCCCAAAAACTCATCCAATTGTCTATAAAACCTATGTTATTCTGCAGGCACCACTTAGACATTGAGTGATGACAATCTGCTATGCATCTCATCACCACGGTAAGCAGGGAGGGGACCAGAGCATATTACAGTGTCTGACATCATGCTTGCAAGTTCACACACCTCTTTAATGTTATTTTTAGTGATCTCCGACAGGCGAAGTCGAACATCATTAGTGCCGGTGTGAATAACAATCTAACTGTATTTACGTTTAGCATTAGCCAGCACTTTTAAATTTGCCAAGATGTCAGGTGCTCTGGCTCCCGGTAAACATTGGACTATGGTGGCTGGTGCCTCTATTTTCACATTCCATACAATAGAATCGCCAATAACTACAGCACTTTCATTAGGTTTCTCAGTGGGTGCTTCACTGAGTGGGGAGAATCTGTTTAATGTTTTGATCGGAACAGAAGAGTGGTGTTCCGCGACTATGCCGCCTCACAGTCACCCAGTTGCCCTGCTGCAAAGGCCCTGTTACCGGAACCAAACAATGTACAGGACTCCCTGAGCTAGACGCATCCAAAGCCGTATCTAGAGCCCTCACATTCTTACTGTCCTCAATTAAAGTTTGGATGCGTGTCTCTAATTCTGAAATCTTCTCTGTCAGCCTAACTATTTCCCTGCATTTATCACATGTGAATCCCTTGTCACCGTCAGAGAAAGATAAACTATACATGTGGCAAGCAGGGCAAATAACAATAGCAGGTGAATCCATTACTCACCGTGCTTGATGAAAGATTCTAACCACAATTGTTTGAGGAACTTGTAAAAAAAACAGAGAGAGAGAGTAGCGAGAGAGAGGAGAGGAGAAAAGAAAACAGCGATAGGCACAAATGGAAACGCTTATGACAAGCTAAGGAGTGCTAACGCGATGCAGGTGCACTGCACTCGCGGATTTAAAATAAAAGTGAATGATCAAATTAATCAGATTATAAAGATACATAAAAAAAGAAACATTAAAGAAACTTAAAAATGTGCTCATTAATCATCAATGTTGGCTAATGCATTAACTAATGTTAAACAGAAAAAGCTACACGGAGCTACGATCACAAAACAGCAGCAAGGCAAGCAGGAAGCAGGAATAACACTCTTAACTAACAAGATTAATATATACTTTAAAAATGTATAGCTCATTAATCATTAATGTTGGCTAATGCCTTAACTAATGTTAACTAATAAAAAAGAATTAAAAAAAGTTAAAAACAACAACAAAGCAAAAATAAAATAGAAATCATGTACTTTGTATGTCATATAAGAGCGTGATGTCCTGCATAGTGAAAGTTATATGCCCATACGATCCTATTTTTACAAACCACAGCCCATATTTTTGGACATGTGTTTCAATTTGAATGGTCAGAACAGAATTAAATTAGTTTTCAGACCATGACAAACATCATTCACAAAAAGCAGTTTGTCTGAATTTGTTCAGTTATATCCACGTGTCTCTGAATTTGTATCGAATACAGAATGAGTGAGCAAGTTTACTATACAGCATATGCATGAATGTAATAAATGTATAAACACCTCATGAGTTCAATATGGCAGCAAGGCAAAATTTCCAGTTTTATTTTTTTAACAATAACTCTCATTTCTCTTCATTTATTAATAATTTTAAATTTTTCTTCATTTTTTATTTATATTACATTTATTTATTTATTTATTCAGTTTAATCAGATTAGACTGATAGATAGACTGATAGATAAATGTGGAACGGTCATGTCTTAAACGCTAGTATAATCTGCAAGTATAAATGTGGAACGGTCATGTCTTAAACGCTAGTATAAGCTTGCACAAAATACTATTTTGTTGCTCCACAATGCAAAATTCCTCCACTGCTGCAAATGATGTCAGTCTGTTTTCTGACTGAAGTTATGCCTACAGCAGAAAGCAGTTTCTTGTGTGATTGTATGATATTGAATTTTTTTTGTTTTTGAGCACTTATTTACACCAGCTGGAGAGCAGGAAGTCCTCTGTTATTCAGTTACCTTGCAATAATGTTCAATAATGGTGTTTTGTCCCTTTCAGTGGCAGGTGAATCATATCAAGTCAAAGCTGTTTCACAGCTCAGCATCTCTCAACACTTGGTAAGGTGAACTTGGATGATTCTTTCATCTGTGTATTCAACGGACCGAATAAAAGTGCAAATACAAAATAGGTTTAAGCCATTCACAGCAGCAAGGACGCTATTATTGTTTGTGAGTCCAAAATAAAAGTGCACTTCAGGTCACATAAGGGAATGTTCAGGGATGCCTCATTTTCACTCAACCTTGTTCTCAGTGTTATCTTATAAGTGATTCTGCTTGGTTGAACCAGAGCACACATCAGGGCAGCATATTGAAACATAAGCTCAACACAAACTTCATTAACTCTAACATAATACCTCAAGCAAACCACGAAACAAAATGACCCGGAGAAGATTTTCTTTTTCCCGAAAATCCACATGGGAGACTTTAGTACATAACGAAGCTACCACTGTTTGTGCACACCAGGTTTTCCCGTTTAAAAAGCAAACCCTACACCAACCAATGTTTACACCGAAATGTAACAATACTGTGTTACTGCTGTAAAAGCAAACCCTTGTGAAAAAGAAGTGTACTTAATCATACTTAATGTGGACTTTTAGGGCTAGATTTACTAAACAAGGCAAATTAGCACAAGAGCACAATTCCAAAAAAAGTGCAGTTGGGAGTGCAAAATTGGCGGAATATGCGTGACTGACGGTTGAGTAGAGAGGTTTAGATAAATGTGTTTTATCTACTAATAATCAACATTTAACCTGGTAAAAAATAAATAATAATAATCTTCTATTACACACTCAGAAGTGTGTACTTTTTTTTCTTCACCAAAAGAGTAAATACTTTAAGGGCATAGTCGGCAAACGCAGCATATAACATCTCAGTATGGCCGCTGTCATCAATTCAAAAAGATCCAGAGTCTGTGCAGAATCTATTCAATATTAATTCACATTAACAAAGAATTTGTGCAGTGGTAATTCATCTGGAGCCAGAGTCTTTGCAGTAGTGATTGGAGGTGGAGTGACAGTATCAAAGTCCCTCCCAAACTCTTGCAGGCCCAACTGCAAGAACACAACCATGACATCTCATCCCATTTTTATAGCATCTAATAACCAACCAAAAGCAAAGCATAACAAGAACTACAGTACCTAAAATGATGGATACCATCTTTAGAGAAAATGTATTTGAAGTGTAATTTGATTAGTATCACAGTCATAATCTAGATTTAAAGAGCAGGTCAGATGTGAGGCCACGATTAATCAGATGCAAACAGAAATATTAAAAACCAGTTTTGCAGAGAAACAAGTCCCAAAAAAGATTGTGAATTGCAAAGAGTGTCCCCGGTCAATTTTGACATCAGTGTTTGGTCGAAATGCATCTAAGGTCAGAAAACATTGTATTTATTTTCTCAGAATATACATTTAATATTATGAGTCATTTGCCAATGATTAGAAAAACAGACATGATTCGTTTCAAGCAAGTTCGGAGCAAGCCCCTCCCTTCCTCAAGCCTACTCTGCTCTGATTGGTCAATACTGTGCCAAACCCCTGTGAAAAAGTGATTGTGCAGGGCTAGAGATGCACAAGAGCACCATTCCAAAAAAAAGTGCAGTTGGAGTGCCTTGAGCCAGTTAGCCAGCGCTACCATTGACAAAGCACCTTTACACATAAAACATAAACAAGAGGAAATAAATCCGTTCTTATAATGACATAAAATACAAAAGAATTTGTGCACTTATGCGTAAGCGAAAACTCGTGCCCACATGGACATCTAAGTTTAGCTGCTAAACTGTGGAACCATCTAGAGTGGATACGTTAGCCGTCAGTGCTTAACGTGACAACTGATGAAACAATACAGTTTGTAAACCAAAATAGATGTCTACTGTAATGTTTGAAGAACGACAGACAAAGCCAACGCTTGGTCTTACCGTTTTAGAAAAAACAACCCTTTGTAATATTAATCAAGCACCCCAATACAAAAACCACTTAGGTCACGAGAAATCCGTACTCTAAAGTTTAGATTGCATATGTCGGTGAACACTAGAGTCGGATACGTCCGTCAGTCTACGTGACTAACGAAACGTATTGAACCAAAATTGTAATGTTTGAAGAATCGACAGACCTTGGTCTTAACTTTTAGAACGAAAACAGTCACACCAGCCGTTTACAATCACTCCTCTCCCGCATTAACCCTGTAACTGCCAGTGCAGCACAATAAACAGCAGTTTCACAATTATATATAAAGTCTGTGTGCTACACTACATTCTTTATTATTAAACAAAGTAATTAGAACAACGTCAGTCTACAATAATCGACATATTCTTAGGTTCACTGCGAATTTTTAGAACTACTTCAGTAATATCCTGCTTTACCTGGAAACCTAAAGCTGCACTAGGTATATATCACATATTGGCACAAAAAAAAATTATATTTTGAGCACTCAATTGAAAATGTACACCTAACGTATCAATCGTACTACTTACAGGTCGTGGTTCAGAGAGCTTGTTAGTCCAAATTAAGAAGATTAGAAGCCAACGAAGATAAAAGCCCAGATTAGAGAAGCAGTTCTTGATAAAATGACAAGCACACAACAAAAGGCTCGAATTGTATTTCTGTGGTATCCTTGAACACCGCGTCTTCTCAACATGATGTAAACGCACTAATAGCAAATGTGTTTGTGGGCTGTGACGCGACGAGCCAACGACAGACACAGTGGGCGTGGCGTCAGGCCTCGGAGAGGTTTTTATTTAACAGAAAAACCAAAACAAGGGGGATAAGTGTCCAAAGGGGAACAGTGTCCAAAACACAGGGAATCTGGTGTCCTCGTCGTGCTGCGGGGTTCGTGGGGGTCTGGCAGTGTTCACGGAGGGAAGGGTCCAGGTAAGGGGCGGAGTCCGGTGGCCGCACGCGCGCCCCTCTTCGGTCCGGGGCGCGAGGGGCGGCGGCTCCTTCTAGCGGCCGGCATCCTTCTCTTTGGCCGCGGCACCTTCAGGGGATGGACGGCCATGGCATTCTGGCCTGATGGCCGTGTACACGGGTGCGGTCCTCATCCGACCGCGGGTCCGGCAGCTCACGTCTCCGGTAGCGCTGGAGTCCCTCAACGCACCCTTCCTGGACCCACGAGGACACCAGTGTGCATGCACGGGGAAGAGACCGGTCTCCCGAGGAGAGGCTCGTTTGGGCTTTTTAAACAGCGGCGGTGATGAGGCTCCATTTCCTTCAGGTGTGGCCCCATCACACGCCGCCAGCCCTGACTCGTCAGCGCCCCTCCTCTCTCCCACACCCACTCCCATCGGGAGCCTGGTGAAGGGCGGCGATTTAGGACGGGGTGCCGGTGATTATCAGGGAGGAGGCAGCGGACTCGTCACAGGGCAGATCAGACTCTGTTCGTATTTCGCGGGCAGGCGGGGATTATGCAAATGTGTACTCAGTGACGTACAGGCAAACAGGCAAAAGAGTCGAAAATATAATGACTTTGTTAGCGGCGATTCAGAAAACCGACTCTCTCTTTTGAGAGACAATATCTTTATTTATCATGCACTTTTTTTGATTAACAACTTTGCAGATTGTTTTCATTTAAGGATAGCTACGTTATAAACTGCAAAAGAGAGATTTTTCAAAAACCCATCTGACCTGCTCTTTAATACTATCACGTGGAATTGATGTTGATGGTGTTGAAATTATGCAACCAAGCGATGATATCTCAGATCATTATCTAGTCTTATGCAAACTTCACAAAGCTAAAACTGTAAATTAGAATTAAAATTATAATCTTCCTGATTTATCTCAATTCCCCAGCATATCCAATAGCTCAGAACAACTTGATGATGCAACAGAAACTATGGACTCTCTTTTATATCATTTTAGATACGGTTGCTCCTTTACACTTAAGGAAGATTAAGGAAAACAGTCTGACACCGAGGTATAATGAGCACACTCGCACCCTAAAGAGAGCAGCCCGGAAAATGGAGCGCAGCTGGAGGAAAACAAAACTAGAGGTATTTCGTATTGCTTGGCAGGAAAGTACCCTATCCTACAGAAAAGCATTAAAAACTGCTAGATCTGATTTCTGGAGTACCTCAAGGCTCAGTACTAGGGCTGTTAATTTTCTCGCTTTACATGTTACCCCTGGGAGATATCATCAAGAAACACGGTGTTAGCTTTCATTGTTATACTGATGATACTTAGCTCTATATTTTTTCACAGCCCAGCGAAACATACCAACTAGAAAAACGGAATGCATAGTCGATATAAAAAACTGGATGACAAGTAATTTCTTACTGCTAAATTCTGAAAGAAACAACAACAGCAAAAAAACAACAAAAAAACAAAAACAAAAAAAAACCAACAACAAACAGAGGTGTTAATTATCGGAACTAAAACCTCCGCATGTAATAACCTAGAACACTGTCTAAAGCCCTATCCACACGGGATTAGTATTATTTGGGGACCTTGTGTGATTTTGAAATTATCCCCATATATCTGAATTTTAAGACTATCATTCTAACCAAATAAACGAAGCCTAACTACTAGATATGATGTCAAGGCTTTGAGAGTCCTGTTCTATGGTCCAGTTAGATGGAATTAAAAAAAATAAATATAAATAAATAAAAACTAATGTAGCTTTCTCTTTCTGCAAATTGTATGATGTAATAATATGACAGAAATAATATATCAAGCTTCATGCTTGAATTATTTGTTACACATTAACCTCAAAACTTTTTCAGCTTTCTCTTTCTGCAAATTGTATGATGTAATAATATGACAGCACCCAAAATACTATCAAACACTCCAATACAGCTCCATTCTTCGCGAAAGATGGATAAAAAGGAGCACAGTAAACCAAAACCTCGATCAATTATATACAGCCTGCCAAATGCTGGCCAAATCACAGAGATGCCGATTCGCACGGGACTAATATTATCACAGGACCTCGGTGTTCTGCGAAATATGGTAGGTCATTTGCATGGGAATTTTTACTATACAGATTAAAGACATGGCCGATTCGCACGGGATTGAGATCACAGACAACCTCCGCAATTATTACAAATTACTGGATGTCACCAGGTAATATTAATCCCATGTGAACAGGGCTTTAGACTCAATGGCTGCTCTCTCAATTTTTCGTCATCACTTAGGAACCTAGGTGTGCTATTTGATAGCAATCTTTCCTTTTAAATTCATTTCTAGCATTTGTAAAATATAATATTTCCATCTAAAAATATATATCTATATTACAGACTATACTCTCAATGTCAAATCCAGAAATGTTAATTCATGTATTCATGACTTCAAGGTTAGATTATTGTAATGCTTTATTGAGTGGTTGTTCGCTACGCTTAATAAACAAACTCCAGCTGGTCCAAAATGCAGCAGCCAGGAAGTATGACCATATTAGCCCGGTTCTGTTAACACTGCACTTGCTCCCTATTAAACACTGAATAGATTTTAAAATCTTGCTTATTATATATAAGCCCTGAGTTTAGCACCTCAGTCTTTGAACGAGCTCTTATTGCATTATAGTCCTGCACGTCGGCTGCGTTCTCAGATACCATAAAACTTGAAAATACATAAAACATAAAAAACAAAAATCAACTGCAGATCCCAGAACCATTTAACTACACAAACCCTGAAAAAATAACCAACATAAAAACCTAAAATGCATTAATTTTTTTGAGAGGCAGACACAATCTGTCAGTTTAAATCTAAATTAAAGACCCATCTCTTTAACCTGGCTTACACATAAAACACGAACACAATACTAATAATCGAATCTGTTAAAGGATTTTTAGACTGCATTAATTAGGACAACCAGAACCGGGAACACTTCCCGTAACACCCGGTGTACTTGTTACATCATTAGAAAAATGGCATCTACACTAATATTAGTCTGTTTCTCTCTTATTCTGAGGACACTGTAGCCACCAGATCAACACCACATAAAAAACAGACACTCAATTCACCCACACACATCACATAACCAATCCAGACCATATATCAGAACAGCACAGCCCTGAATGTCAGCAGAGACCAGGACAACTAGATGAGCCCCAGAGACAGATCCCCAGTGAAGACTTTGTCTCCTAGACAGCTGCCGGGACAAGACCTCTGCACAAAGTGACTTTGATGCAGCCTGGAATTGAACTGCTGGTTTGGTCTGGCCAGAAGAGAACTGGCCCCCCGACGGAGCCTGGTTTCTCCCAAGGGTTTTTCTCCATTCTGTCACCAATGGAGTTTAGGTTCCTTGCCACTGTCATTTCTGGCTTGCTTAGTTGGGGACACTTAATATCCAGTGATATCATCGACTTGATTGCACAGATACTATTTAAACTGAACTGAGCTGGATGATGACTGCCTTTAACTGAAAATTGGGTGTTTACTATTGTCATTTTGCATTGACAGTCTTTTCCTATTTAATGCTGTAAAGTTGCTTTGACAAAATCTGTATTGTTAAAGGGGTCATATGATGTTGTTAAAAAGTCAAGTCATGTCAAGTCACCTTTATTTATATAGTGCTTTAAACAAAACAGATTGTGTCAAAGCAACTGAACAACATTAATTAGGAAAACATTAAATGCAAAATGACAGTTAAAGGCAGCTCATCATTGAATTAAGTGATGTCATCATGCAACTCAGTTCAGTTTAAATAATATATGTGCAATCATTTGCAATTAAGTTAACGATTTCGCTGTAAATGAAGTGTCCCCAACTAAGCAAGCCAGAGGCAACAGCGGCAAGGAACCAAAACTCCATTGGTGACAGAATGGAGAAAAAAGCCTTGGGAGAAACCAGGCTCAGTTGGGGGGCCAGTTCTCCTCTGGCCAGACAAAACCACCAGTTCAATTCCAGCCTGCACCAAAGTCAGATTGTGCAGAGGACTCAACTGGTTCCTGTGGTCTTGTCCCGGTGGTCGTCTGAGACAAGGTCTTTACAGGGGATCTGTATCTGTGGCTCATCTAGTTGCCCTGTCTCCGCTGACATTCAGGGCTGTAAAGGTCCTTTCTAGGTGCTGATCCACCATCTGGGCTGGATACGTACTGGATCCGGGTGACTGCAGTGACCATCTGACCTGGATACAGACTGGATCTGGTGGCTACGGTGACTTCGGAATAAGAGAGAAACAGACTAATATCAGCATAGATGCCATTCTTCTAATGATGTAGCAAGTACATCGGGTGTTATGGGAAGTGTTCCCGGTTCCATTTTACCTAATTAATGCAGTCTAAAAATCCTTTAACAGATTTGGATATTAGAAGCATATTAGTGTGTTATGTGTTAGCCAGGTTAAAGAGATGGGTCTTTAATCTAGATTTAAACTGCAAGAGTGTGTCTGCCTCCCGAACAATGTTAGGTAGGTTATTCCAGAGTTTAGCCGCTAAATAGGAAAAGGATCTGCCGCTCGCAGTTGACTTTGATATTTTCTAGGTATTATCAAATTGCCAGAGTTTTGAGAATGCAGCGGACATGGAGGACTATAATGTAACAAGAGCTCGTTCAAATACTGAGGTGCTAAACCATTCAGGGCTTTATAAATAATAAGCAAGATTTTAAAATCTATACAATGTTTAATAGAGATCCAGTGCAGTGTTGACAGAACCGGGCTAATATGTCATACTTCCTGGTTCTAGTAAGAACTCTAGCTGCTGCATTTTGGACTAGCTGGAGTTTATTAAGCGTGCAGAACAACCACCCAATAAAGTATTACAATAGTCTAACCTTGAGGTCATAAACGCATGGATTAACATTTCTGCATTTGACATTTAGAGCATAGGTTGTAATTTTGAGATATTTTTGAGATGGAAAAGTTTTATAAATGCTAGAAACGTGGCTTTCTAAGGAAAGATTGCTATCAAATAGCACACCTAGGTTCCTAACTGATGACGGAGAATTATAAAAAGAACATTATTTTGTGTATTTGGTGTAATGCAATGTGTTTATGTGGTTTAAGGTTAAAAAAAAGCACATTATTTTCCACATACTGTACATTATTGTTTCTCCTCTATGCCCCGCCTTTCTGAAACGTGTCGGGTTTTTACAGAGCTCACCGTTCTGAAAAGCGAGGTGTGCACTGATTGGCCAGCTATCCAGTGCGTTCTGATTGGCCGAATGCCTCAAGTGGGTGACGGAAATGTTACGCCCATTAAAACTGTGATGCCGTGTGTCCAGGTGCAATGAGACAAAACCAATAAAACCCAATACAAACGAGGCATTTCTTGCATCCAATGGGGACATAATTACTGATTATAAAGACTTATAGTGTCTTTTTAAGCGATGCGTTGTGTATCGTGCTGCGTAAACATAAAAGCATTTGTGATCGGAGAAACGACAAACAAAAAGCTCTAACAATTACTCTACACTGCTCAAAACTCGTGTTTGAATCATCAGTGGCAAATCCTTTACATATGAAAACGTACTTTCAGACTTTCCTCGCAAAGTTGAAATTGGCCCACTTTATAGAAACAGACACTGGCATTGTAGGCTACTCTCACAGGAAACAGTCCTTGTCCTCCACAAAATGTGCTGCACACATCTGAATATTTGGGTTAAACTGTTCCGGAACAGTGTTGTAAATACAACTTAACCACTGATTTCTAGTTGTGTCCACTTTTGGAAGGTCAAACAAAGTAGCTTTGCTTTCACAACGAAACACACAGCGTCTCCACATGGCACTGGTGGCAACAGCTAGAATAAAATTTACGCCTTCTTTCGTTGCGTGAACATTTGGGCGGCATTATGCAAATATTCCCACATCGTGACGTAGACATGTGGGAGCGTGTTAGAATGAGCTGTTTTAGGAAGGCGTGGTTGACTCTTAGCTTTTATAAAGAATATCTCTCTGGATTTGAGACTTTAGTCTTTGCAACTTTACAGATCTTCTTTATACATCAAGAGCTTGTAACACTCCAAAGAGAAAGGAAAATTTTAATTGTATCATATGACCCCTTTAAAAGCGCTATATACTGTAAATAAAGGTGACTTGACTTGACTATTTAGTCTCAGGGTCCCATTAGATTACATTGAGAGGGTGGGGTTTATGACCTACATTGGGTACAACCACCTGGGGGTGATCGAAACGATTTGGCGTCACTATTCAGGACTTGTGCAGAACACTTAATAACAATTCATGAAATAAATATAAGGCTAAATGTCACTTAACATTACAACTTAAGTACACTTTTAAGAAAAGTGCACTTCATAATAATGTCAACTTAAAAGTTTTAAGTATATTTTAAGTACATTTTACTTTTAAGTGCTTTCTTTTTTTTAAAATCATTATAGTTTAATATTCATTTGTTATGCTTTAAAGAAGTGCATTTATTTGTATTTTTAAAGCTTAAGAATTATAAATAATTAAAAATAAAAAAAAAAAAAATATTAAGAAGAAAATGGTTAACAGGTTAAAGTATATTATTTGCATAATTATCAATTGCATTGAAGAAGACGAATGAAATATGAAATATACAGATGAATAAAATATTAAGATGAAATAAGAAAAAGTTTTTGTGAGAAATGTTAATTAGGAAAATTTGACATGTATCATGAAATTGGTGAGAATACTGTAACCAGCGTAATTAGAAATTTCAGCGTGTGCAAACTGCAAAATTAAAATTTGCTTTTACAACATTGTCACTAACCCAGAGATAGGGGCTGTCAAACGTCTCAGGTCACCCTCTTTTTTGTCTGAGGAGACACGGCATGATTCCGAAGCATGGCACAGAGATGCAGCATCTCGTTCCCTATTCTCAGGGAACCATGATTACATGCATAACCTGAGACGTTCCCTTTCGAAAGGGAACTCCACGCTGTGTCCTCTAGAGGGCGCTATGGGAACGATATACGTACCAACGACGCCGCCATGCTGAGGGAAAAGTGCCTAGGTAACCATTTCCCCAAGTCAGGACTTAGGAACAGCATCCCTACTAGCAAAACGCTAGGCTTTACGTGCAGGCTCACGCTCAATCATCATAGACTAACTCACCGTCCAAGTCTGGAGCTCTAAGAGTGGAGGTCTCAGTATTTACGAATCTCTAAAGCGAGAGGAGACCCAGCTACACTCCACGCCAGCGGCAGGTAGTGACTACTGCCTAGACGGAGCTCTGGGGAGCGGAAGCTTCAGCAAGATGACTCTCTAAAATGAGAGGAAACCTACGATGCTCAACCCTGCAGGGGAGCTCTTAAGAGTGGAGGCCTCAGCATAACAGCCTGACAACACTCAGTGCTAAAGACAGTCAGCGAGGCTCACAGAAAAAGGAGCCTACATACCAATAGTACTGTTTTAGCAGAGCTCTGGGGAGCGGCGGCTCCAGCAGAATGACTCTCAAAATGAGAGGAGAAGCCTACCATGCTTAACCCTCTTAGAGAAGCTCTTAAGAGTGGAGGCCTGAACATGACAACTCTCTGGAGTGAGAGGAGGCCTGACAACACTCAACGCTAAAGACAGTTGGCGAGGCTCACAAAAGAAGAGCCTACCTACCAATATTACAGTCCAAGCGGAGCTAAGGAGAGCGTAGACTCCAGCAGAATGACTCTCTACATGAGAGGAAACCTACCATGCTCAATCCTGGTAGGGGAGCTCTTAAGAGTGGAAGCCTCAGCCTAGCCACACTCAACCTCAAATGCAGTAGTGAGGTCTCTACTCTACTCTAGGCGGAGCTCTAAAGAGCGAAGGCTTCAGCAGGATGACTCTCATAAACGAGAGGAAGCCTAACACTCAACCCTCCTAGAGAAGCTCTTAAGAGTGGAGGCCTCAGCATGACGACTCTCTCTAGAACGAGAGGAGACCTGACTACACACTCAGCGCTAGAGACAGTTAGCAAGGCTCCCCAAAGAAGAGGAGCCTACCTACAAAAAGTACTGTCCAAGCGGAGATATGGAGAGTGGAGGCTTCAGCAGTATGACTCTCTTAAATGAGAGGAAACCTACACACTCAATCCTAGTTTGAGCTCTTAAGAGTGGAGGCCTCAGCATAACGACTCTCTAAAACGAGAGGAGACCTAGCCACCTCAGCATCAAAGGCAGTTAGTAAGGTTCAGTAGAAGAGCCTACACCCCTATACTGCCTACGCGGAGCTCTGGGGAGCGGAGGATTCAGCAGAATGACTCTCTAAACGAGAGGAAATCTAACAACGCTCAACCCTGGCAGGGGAGCTCTTAAGAGTTGAGGTCTCAGCATAACGACTCTCTAAAGCGAGAGGAGACCTGGGTACACTCAGCGCCGGAGGCAGTAAGCGAGGCTCAAAGAAAGAGCCTACAAACTCAATCACTGCCCATGATGGAGCTCTTAAGAGTGAAGGCTTCAGCAGGATGACACTCTAAAACGAGAGGAAGCCAAGCACTCAACCCTCTTAGAGAAGCTCTTAAGAGTGGAGGCCTCAGCATGACGACCCTCAGGAGCGAGAGGAGGGCTGACAACACTCAGAGCTAAAGACAGTTAGTGAGGCTCACAAAAAAGCCGCCTACAATACCCGTGATCGACCTGATTAACTGCCTCGGCAGCCGCGAGACCCGAAACACGGGGGAGAGGCGCTAAATTTTCAAAAGAATCATGCATTCTCAATGCAATCACCTCTCGCAGTGTGGCTATCTCCCCTGAGAGCCGTACATTCTGATCAAACACTTAATTCCCTCAAGAATCAGGCGAGAACAGAAACCGCCGCGAATGCATCGCATTAACCTTGTTCAACTCCACCGAGAGGCGAACGCGCTCGTGCAAACGCTGGCAAAAACTCGAGTACAGACCTCTGCTCTAGTAGTTCCGCGAATGCAACAGTGAGCGCATCCTACTCCCTCGTGAGTCAAATGCACATGCTTAGTACACAAGGCTTGAAGACAAAAAAGAGGGTGATGCGTTCTACAAGTGCCCTTTTATATCCGCAGTCGCTCATTAGCTTACTTCATAGGCTTTCACCTGCCAATGTCAAGGTCATTGTCGTTTTTTCATTTATGCTTTTCATTTATGACTACAATATAAAAAAAAAAAAAAAAATATATAGAGGCCTAGCTTATTGACGATAATATGAAAAAAAAAAAAAAAACACTAAAGTGATTTTTATATTCTAGTTTTTAATAAAATTAATATATTACAATGAATCTACTGAAACTGGTGAACACTGTATGTTTACAAATTATTTTGGAAATTTTCACGCAAATAAAATGTACAGTAGGCCCACTAAACTTCCCCAAAGTCTCTTCCTTATATGTGAAAACTGATTAAAACTGATTATTAGTGATTTTTCTTTTTTTTTGTGATTTCATTCATTCATTCATTCATTCATTTCAGCTTTATCTTTTTTTTCAGAAATAAATCTTTTATCAAGCATACATTACAATAATAATAATATAATAAAAAATAAAGTATCAACCAACTATTCATACTTATTCATATTTATATTCTAAATTAAAATCTTGCAAACAAACAAACAAACAAAAAAACAAACAAACAGATAAATAAATAAAAAGTGATGCTGCTGTAATTGTTAAATAATATAATTTAATTTCACAGACCACAACCAGATATAGATGAGGTTCGAAATGTTCACAATTCTAAAGTTATTCACTGAAAAATTGCATATCTGGTGCATTTATGATGCTTTAATGTGTATTTGTTAAATGTGTGCTTGACATCATAAAGCTGAAGTGAATGAGACTGGAGAACTACAGGACAGGTTCCCCTAACATGTTACCTACCCCACAATAATTGGATTAATTGATTAACTGAATTAATGAATGAATGCATGAATGTTTTATTTATTTATTTATATATTATTATATTTTGTATTATTATTATTATTATTATTATTATTATTATTTTAAAGCACACACAATTATATTCTGTTGTGCTAAATATACCATATATTAAGATTGAGTTTTATCTCCACAAGGCAGTCCTAAACCTTGAATAACAAGCCTTGAATAAAAAAAAAATGACCTTATCAGCAGCAATGCAACTGATGAACAGAAACTACAAAAGAAGGGTTCTGCACTAAGAGACATTAAGACTTCACATTTGAACGCTTCACCTCCCAGTACAAAAACTAATGCATTCTGCACTTCACTCCAAGTGTGGAGACAGGTGCTTATTCTTTGCAATTAGAGTGTTTGTTCTGTGGTACTCAACTCATCAATGACCTTTGAGATGATGGGCAGGAGGTATTGAACTCATTCACACTCTAACAGCAGGTGATAAGAGCATGACATTGCATTTCCTTCTTGTCAGTATGACGTAATACACACACAAATTCAATTCTGGAATTTGAAATAAGGCAGCATACAAGATGTCTAATTGTAATTTTAATTTAATTAAATTATAAAATGGACTGAAATTCATGTAACTGCTCTCATTTTAAGTGATACATTTGAAATCGAAATTAGAGGAGAATATATTACTTTTTTTTGTGAAAACTGCTTTTACTATATTTAAAAATAGTAACAATAATAATAAAAGTGACACTTGACCTTCATTTTATAATTGATATATATATATATATATATATATATATATATATATATATATATATATATATATATATATATATATATATATATATACATATATACACACATTTAAAAACTGATGCTAATACAGTAAGTTTGTCTGAATACATTTTAAGAGTCAAAAAAAAGTAAACTTAAATTTAACGGATCATTACTGAAGAATGGTATATTTGACAGAAAGCCATCATTTATCCCAAGGTCTTCAAATAGAACCAAAAAGAACACTGTAGCGTATGAGGCCTGAACCAAACAAATTAAAGATTCGATCGTGAGCATGGTTGAAACAAGAGAAGCCGAATTCCTCGGAAAGGCAACAGGATGCTGTAAATCAAACTCCTAGCACCACAGTCTGAAGCTAGATAACCAACCAACTCTTTCACAGAACAGTTTTCAACATTAACACCATTAGAACAATTATTGACAATTTCAATTCGAAGAAGAGATTGTCTAATTTGGGGCAAGTAATCGAAGAGATGGACAGTCTGACCCTCACATGTAAAGCCATGAGAGTAAACAAGATCGTTGGATTGACTTCCCCCCCACCTAGCAGAACCAGACTGAAATTCTTAACGAGACCTGTTAACCCCTCTGGTCTTCACAGGACATATCCTTACTCCCAGAATGGCACAGAGAATCCCTTCCAATGCATATATGCACCAAAATGAATTCAAAAAAGACTTCTAAATGGATATCAGTCCATTGCTTAACTCCATATATATGTACATACATGTACATGTACATACATGTAACCCACACATTTGATTATAATGTTTCTAATTACTTATTGTGTATGTCTTTTTAAATAACTCTTGAATAGCTCAAGGGATCATATTCATGTTTAGTATGTGTGTGTTCGAATCTTCTTGCTTGAAACGTTTCTGACCATCAGTTATTTGTCAAATGTATCATATTCTTGTTATAGGAATCATGTCCAAATTATACCCTGCAAGAGCGGGAAAATTCGGACCTCGTGCTTGATAAGATAACATATGATTTATGAATGGGTGGGACAAACAATGCAACACCCCGCGAAAAGACACTATCTAATTGGTCAAGACAACATTTGAGGTGTGGCCAAAATGCCAGTTTAAATACTCAGGACACCATCAAACTTTAGCTTTTAGCGCTTTTGTTTAGCTTTTGCTATCAGTCATGTCAGCTTTTAGCCTCTGCTTTTTAGCTTAAGCTTTTAGCCTTTGCTTTTAGTCATGCTTTGTCATCACTTTTAGCGTTTTTCGAGCGCCGTTCCAGCGTGCTTCGGCCTGCACGCCTGCTACTTAGCCACGATGAGAGAAGAAACACCACCTAGTCTCGTCAAACTTTACTTCTGTTCTTTTACTTTAGTTTCTTTTCTTT
The DNA here is from genome assembly GCF_018340385.1 of Cyprinus carpio. Lineage (NCBI taxonomy): Eukaryota > Metazoa > Chordata > Actinopteri > Cypriniformes > Cyprinidae > Cyprinus > Cyprinus carpio. Next base: position 3,998,939 of record NC_056585.1, read on the forward strand.
TCCGTTTGAGAGTTTGTGTTCTGAGTTAAGTTTTGTAACGCCGTGTCTCCGAGTCTGACCTCGAGTGCCCGTCTGAAACTTCAGCCAGCCCACAACTCCGCATCGTCAGCCAACGCCCAACCACGGGCTTCCCAAGACGTCACTTCAACGACTACTGAACTTCCAGCCAATCAGCAACCTCGGGAAACCCCCTTTTCAGCGACAACAAAGGGAACCCCGTTCCAGACTCTGATCTGTACTGGTGTTTTCTAATATAATTTTAACCTCCTTGACAAACTCAATGCGAGGGTTAATTAAGTGATTGATGGTGGTTCATGTCTATGCATTTTCACGTGTTCCTGTAAACTTGGGATTTCACATTTTCATTCTCTTAAACTCATTCTTCCCTAACTTTCTATCTTCCTGCAACTTGTGTGAATGTGTGAGTGCGTGTGCTTATGTGTTAGATTAGTTTATATGTCTTAGATTTATCTAATAAAGTCTTATTTATATTGAAAAGAGAAGTATCTTGTGTTTTGTGCTTACAAAGTTAATGTCTTAAACTGCCGATCATGTTACTGTGCTAATTAATAGTGTTTTCACTATACTTTGGATATTAATATCCAGCGCAGATTTGATGTTATACGGCTCGTTCAGTGAATCGCTGGCTGTTTCAGTTGATCAGCCGTGAAACAGTGATTCTGTTCAAATTCCCTTTAAAATCTCAAAACAATCCCTTACATCTAAATCCACCTTTTACATTTAAACTACCTAAGAATTTATTTATTATTATTATTTTTTTTTTCACACACATTTTATTTTATTTTATTTTGTTATTTGTGTGTGTGTGTTTCACTATTTCTTTGAATTGTAAATCAGTAAATTCCTCTTCCTGTCATCCTAATTCAAACTCCAATTCAACATCCTGTGAGGTGTGGCCAATTCATCTCACATTTCAGTTCAGGAATTGAAAAGGTTTGTAAATTGTAAAATTCTGTAGGGACATATTGACCATTTGCTACTTTCGAACTTTCATTCAGTTCAGAGCTGTGCTTTGATAGCAACCATTAAATATGCATAAATTCAGGGTTATTTGTTTCTCACCCTTCTTTCCACCTCTCTTTCATTTTTCATTTTCTCTTTTGCTTACTTTCTTCTAGTGGACACAATCTACTTAACCTTGAGCACCCATACTCTTCAAAAACACTCTGTAAACCACCAGCCCTGAGTTATCCAGATGCAGCTCTTAAAGTTGTCATCACATTTATCTAATTAAATATGTGTTAAATTTGGAAAGTTTCAATTAGCTTTCCACTGTGCTTTACCATCTAATACTCTGCTCTGAGTCATATATTTCCACTTTAGCTGTAGTTAAAGTGGGGGTTACTGAACCATACAGTAACTCTTAAGCAGAGACATAAAAGTTATTGGTGTTTCATTGCTAGGTTGTGACAACATATATGCCTGCTGTTTAGGACTGTACAAAAGAAGATAAAATAGCAATAATAATAATAATAATAATAAATAAATAATAAAAATAAGGCCTTCATTAATGATAAAGACAACAAAAGTGAATAGCTAAGACCTCAAAATATTGCAACACTAGGGTAAGTAGATTGGAACTGAGGCTGCAATTAGAGAACAACAAGGGACTAAATTCAGGGTAAAGTCATAATAAACTAAATTAATCAAGAACAGAGAATGACTTGGGAAAGAAACTGGCAATTATTATATGCAAAGCCCGGGTGTATCTGTTAGAATCAGAACTACTGTCACCGCCATGGACTTCTAGTTTGTTTTCTTCCCTCATGTTTCTTCTGACCTAGTTTTCCCTTGTGTGTTGATTAGTTCTTTTTTGTTCATCTGTGTTCTGTTAATCTAGTCATAAGTCCCTTATTTGAGTTAGTATAAGTTCTCCCTGTTCTGTTCCCTAGGTTGTCCAGTATTGAATGTTGATCTTCCCTTTGCCTTCATGTATTTAAAAGTATTTATTTTGTTTTCCTTATGGATCGCCTCAAATTCCTCCTCCCCCTCCTGCTGGAGCAGGGGGAGTTCGCCCTTGAGTACCACACTAGACTCTTCCTGGAGATCTCACCAGCTACTCAGACGATACACTCTGGACATTCTACATCGCAAGCATCAACACCGTGTGTAAAGCATAGTTGTCCAGATATGGTCCTCGAGAGGATTTTGTCTCCTTCGTGGAGAGGGTGCTGGTGAGCATTAACTCGCCATTCACCATCTGTCTCGCCGGCCCCAGTCCAGACCCAGGTGGAAGAGAGTGCTGTTCATTCATTGCCCCACCTACAACTCCTGCCAGCACCGAGACTCGAACCTGCGACCTTCGGGTTACAAGTCCAACTCTCTAACCATTAGGCCACTAAATATGCTAAAAGTATCCTAAAGTATCATGTGTAAGGTATTTTATTTATTTATTTATTTATTTGCTTGTTTGTTTGTTTTGTACAATGATCAATATGTACACACTTATGACAGCACATAAGTTTCATAATCGCTATCTCGACTGTTAACCGTAACACATCGTATTTTCTGTCATCTGTTTAGCAACAGAGCTAGCGAAGCCCAAGACTTTTGTGTTGGTTCTTTCAAAGTGAACTGGGCAAACGTGTTAGCAGAACTCAGAGAGTTCACTCGTACACATACTGAATCATTTGGAGAGGTTTCTCGCTCGTTTTCTCGTGTTGATATATATGTATTTTTTTTTGAAACCTTGAGAATAAAAGCGCCAAGCATTTACAATCTTTAATTCAAACAAGCCTGCAAAAAGCACCATATCGTGTTCGAGCGATGAAGAAGATCGGTATTAGACTTCAACACCTGCATGTTCAGATTGTAAATGACTCTTTACTGCAGGTAAAGACATTTATCAAAATATGATTATCAGAACACTAAAAGGTCACACAAGCAATAACTCTTCAATTCAAAATGAAAAAAAATCAAAAAAATAAGTAGTAATTAAAAAAAAAAAGCACCAACAACAAAACAACCATCATTCTCTCAAAAAACACACACCCACACACACACACACACACACACACACTGGATGTACATAGTATCAAACCAAACTTTGAATGGCAAAAACATAGATGAGATTGGGAAATCAGATATGATTATGACACTGATTGTGAAATCTGAATTTACATTAATGAAAGGAAGTTTCCTGGTGCAATATAATTACTCCTCACCAGGATAAAAGCCTGGAGTAACATACGAATGGGTGTGAAGGCAGAGTAGAAGAGGCATTGTAATGTTTCATGGCAGGCATTACAGATCCCCAGTGGCACTTCTTGTGGAAAAGAAAACTTTATTGGGAAAAGCTGATGCGTACAGTGCCCCAAAATAGAGCAGTGTGCAGAAGATGTGTAGGTTTGTTTAGAATAGAATACAACTCTGCATCTTTTCTGGCACTGAATCCGGGACTGTAATGGAGCTGTTCTATCTGTTTGATCAAACTTTTTGTTTCTCCAGCAGGTATATTACAATGCCTTGGCCATCAAAAAGACCTGTATGTGCCAGACTAGAATGTAAGGCATGTCATGAGACATTAATGTTGTAAGTGACGTGTGGCCAAGTATAGTAATCCATACTCAGAATTTGTGCTCTGCATTTAACCCAACCCAAGTGCGCACACACACACAGTAGTGAACACACACACCCAGAGCAGTGGGCAGACATATTGCTTGCGGCGCCTGGGGAGCAGTTGGGGGTTCAGTGCCTTGCTCAAGGGTCTCACCTCAGTTGTGGTATTGAGGGTGGAAGAGATCACTGGTTATTCACTCCTCCCACCTACAATCCCTGCTGGTACTGAGACTCAAACCTGCAACCTTCGGGTTACAAGTCCGACCCTCTAACCATTAGGCCACGACTGCCCCTGTATATATAATGTGAACACTTGGGAAATAAGCAATATTTCATATTTCTGTGTTGTACCACTATTTGCAATTCATACAGCTTCCAATATTCAATCTTATATATATGTGATGCGATCTAGGAAAACCCAACACATGCTGAAATTTTGCCTTTTTTTAAGGTTTTGATGCCATATGAAAGCTGGTTTCAAGCCTTTTCCAAAACTGTTTAAACTGCTTGAGTGTAACAAAAGTTATGGCTATCTGAAGTTGGCTGATAGCTATGATTTTACGGAATGGAATTATCATAAAAACGAATATAAAATTATACCGTTTTCAATCACTATGAGCATATTGCTGTCCATCAGGAGCGCTATACTACATCATTACACAAACAGACTAGCGTTACCCTGAAGAGGACAGTTTTCCGTTGTTTATCATGATGAGCATAGTCTCTGAACTTTTGATCACCCCTTGTGTATAGATAGCACGAACAGTGTACCTTGTAGTTTACATTTAGAAAAGTGAGTGCAGCACACCTGTTCGCGCACCTGTGCATATAACAGACTGTCATCGGACTCCTCCTCTTTATTAACTTAATCATGAGACGAGCAAGATCATCTGAGCAGCTTCGGACTGCATGGTTTTCTTGCGCTCCGCCAATCTCACAATATTAAAAAATAAATAAATTAAAAAAACCTTTGCATGCCGTAGTTTACACAGGACTGGTGGGAAATGTGCATTGATACACCTTTATTATATATGTTATGTGGTTTATTTTGATAGGTTAACTGTTTTTGTGGTGTTAAGAGAAAGCACCTCTGCAGCTGTCTTTTCTGCTTGCTGCAATAAATTGCTATTTTTCTGCTCTAAACAAGTGAATTTTGTCAAGATATTTTCAGAGATGATAGACAAGATGTTATAGAATAATAATTGAATGAAACCCTAATTTTGACAGTTCGACCTATTTTTTGAATTTCCTTGAAACGTCCCAGCGCGACATCCGATGGGTTTTCCCAGATCGCATCACATATATGCATTCAATTTTTGAATACTCTCCAGTGGAATACCATCTATCAGAATATGTGCCAATTGCTTTGAAGTGTTAAAAGAGGGAACTGGCTTCTCACTCTTCTCTTCCAGTGGTTTGATAATATTCAAGTCACAGTGTTTGATGATTTTCACCCACTATTCTCCTTCACTGATAAAGTCTTGCCATGCTTTGTTTATGCAGTCATAATCATAAAGACTGTTGTCCTTAAAGCACCAAATAATTGGTTTGTTAATGTTACAGATGCTACTAAATGGGCTCCCATTATTTGCCTGTTTTGAAAGTCACCCACAGCTTGTACTTAATATTGCTGAACAAAACTAAAGCTGCGTCCCGAATGATGCACTACTGTATGAATTATAAGGTTATTTTGTCATTCATAATCAGAGTCTGATAGCCCCTCCCCCTTCTGTACGTAATTAAAGCTGTGACAGTTGAGTGCATGAAGTGTCCAACATTCCACACTTCATTTTTAATTTTTTTATTTAAATGCATCATCTACTGTAGGTATATAAAGTGCACATTTATTTTTGAAAATTTCAGTGTGAATGCACTACTCGCACTATTTATACTACAAAACATCAATAGTACATAAGTATGTGATTTGGGATGCACCTTTATACTACACTTATATAACCTAGAGAATAAAGACAAGCAAAAGATAAATGAAGATGATTACTTTTTTCTATCTTTCATTTTTGTTTACAGTAACATTCACAAATGCTCATATTGAATTGTCCAATATATACCTGCTTTACCATTAGCAAAACACAGTTTCCCAAGTAGTTTTGGGTTACCCCGTGTTAAACCTAATCTGTATTATAAAATGAGTTCCTGTAACACATGAAGTATGTTACTTTACACCAAATTGTCTGTAGTCATTACTCAAATTACCTGCATTACTTTTCTATTTATTTAAAAACAAACAAACAAACAAACAAACAAACAAAATAAAATGCTCACGTCATCAACAGGGATATTTAGGGACCATCTATATTGAGGGAGAAGTAGTGTGTGTGTCTGTGTGTGTGTGTGTGTGTGTGTGTGTGTGAGAGAGAGAGAGAGAGAGAGAGAGAGAGAGAGAGAGAGAGAAAGAGAGCATGATGCTCCTGAAAGTGTGTGTTATGCTCATAGATTGTATAAAAACATGGATGTAGGGTAGTGAGCAACCGTGACGTCACCCGCAGTTTTCTGAAGAGTGTTTTTGAAGCTCAGTGTGGGTCTTGGCAGCACTTCACCATGCGTCACGCCCGGATAATCGTAAATAGGCAAAAAGGCGGGAGCTGGTTGCTGAAGCCTCCTAGCTTGATGGCAGTGTCAGCAGTGGCAATCCACCTGTGGCCACGCCCTTAATTAGTACTTTAAGGCTTAATATAATTTAAACTGATAAATTATATATATATATATATTTTGTTCTGCTGTAAAGTTGGGGATTTTAACATGGGGAGTCTGTGGGACTGACTCCCTTTTGGAGCCAGCCTCTAGCGGCCATTCGATGAATTGCAGTTTTTGTCACTTCCGTGTTGGCTTCACGACAGAGAGCGGGAGGATGCCGCTTGGTTATGCTTATTAGTGAAGTACAGAATGTGATGCCGTTTTCTTTTAGCCCACACTGAGATTTATAGGAGTGATCTGCAATGAGCCTAGATGCTTTTGACATCAGTTAATTCAGAATTATTATTATTATTATTATTTTTTTTCTGATGTGAGTTTCAACAACTGACTGTTTTGAAGTGGCCCTTCTGTGCAAAAGAGATTAAGTGGCTATATGCCTTAAAAAAAGATTTTTCAATGAAAGGGTTATGCTTGCTGATACTACTGGTGCTAATAAGCTAATTATACTCTGTAATCAAAAGGAAAATGGACTGTGTGGCCATTTGTTTTTGTTTATCAATTTATTTTATTTTTTTTTTCTTTTCACATTTAACTAATTATTAACTAATTAATTTTATTACTACATGAAATTCTACTAATTTAGCTGCCAGTTAAAACAAAACACTAAATAGCTGCACCATCTTTGCATGTGATATCCTATCGCCAAAATATTTATCTTACCAATAACCAACCTCAAGTTTGAACAGGCAAAACATAAATAGCTTAAATAGTGCTAAGCCATAGTAAGTCATTGCCACTCATTGTCATATATATACTGTATATATTGCTTTGCTTAGTGCAATACATGTTGTTCTGTTACCATATGAAGAAGGCAGGTAAACAATTTTATTAAAAAGAGATAATTGTGTATATTTTCAGGCAATTTCAATAAAGGTATTTTATCAAAACCTGATCAAATTAAATTAGAACTGGGCATATTTCCAGGTGTGCGATACAAACAAGCACACTTTATGCATTTTAAACAGGCAGTTCAGCTACGTGGTTTGCTCTGGTGTGGGGCTATAATATACTTGTAAATTATACCTTTACAAACTCGGACTCAGACTGGCCTGAAAAATAGGGAATTGTGGCATGCAGATTTCACATATTTTTTGGCCATTTGAACTGTTACCTGATTTGCATTCCATTAGTGAATCAAGTGCTGAAAAACAGAAAGTGCAATACATTCTTAGTGATTTTGATTCTAGATTAACCCAACAATTTGATGGTTTGTTTGGCCAAACACTTTGACTTTTATTTTATATTCAGGCCTAATGATTAAATATTACTTTGTTTTTGTTATGTTTTAAATGTTGTAAATTATTATTATTATTATTATTATTATTATTAAATAATAAAAAAAAATAATATATGTATGTGTGTGTGTGTGTGTGTGTGTGTGTGTGTGTGTGTGTAATATTACCATATGTTCAGCTGCTCAGAAATAGCTTTGTTCTAACAGTAAATTTTTAGTCAGCTTCATAAGATATACAGTAGGTAGAGAGTAGTAAACTGCCTTGAGATGTTGTTTAAAAAGACACATGCACATTAGAAAAGACTCAGGTTTACAGATTTTCTTTTTATTTGAAACTGACTTGATGAGCCCAGAAATAGAATGAATAATGGAGTTTAAATGCTCATTACAAGAACAGTAACTCCCAGTAGCGCAACTTTTATAAGGAAAGAAACAGTTTCTCAAAAAAGTGTTTTAGTCAGGGTGGACAGATGCCGGTGGGGAACGTCTGGTATATTTCATATTCAATTAAGTATGATTAAAATAAAATAATATTAAAATTAGATTGGGTGCTGAGGTTGAAGTCATTAAAGTTACAGAGTCAGAGTAATGTCTCTGACAGAGTCTTTTCCTAATTAATATTATGCGTCAAGGGAGAAGCCACATGCAGCTAGGGGAGAGGAGGACCCATTTCTGCTGTATTGTGAGACATAGTCTACTGTATCATTCGAGAGAGAGAGAGAGAGAGAGAGAGAGAGAGAGAGAGAGAGAGAGAGAATGTTCCAGCTCTGCTCGAGAACAGATGTGTGAGTCTAATCTTTCATAAGTACCCCTTTATCCTCCTCCTCTTAGAACTGTGAAGGTCACAATTGACTTCACATGCCATGTACTCAATGACAGACCCTAGCCACAAGTGCCCTTCATGATCTTAGCATAGGTCATCAATAACTTTTTAAAAGGTGCATTGATTTTTGAGTGACCAGCGCCAATTGATTTCTGTGCACTGCATTATTTGACGTTTTTTTTTTTTAACTATTGTTGTGAAGGTCCTGAAGGTCTCAAGGATTTTCCTAAAGATGGAACACTGATTGGTCCTGGAATGATTGTGCTCATTGAAACTGTGTTCATGAGTGCATCACCTCAGCTAACAAGTTGGTCAAGGACAAGTCTGTCTTTAGCTTTTACAAAACATTTCATCTGGCGTTCTTTCGTGTTTGCTTTCATATACTCCCCTGCAACTGAACTCACTTGGTAAAGACCACAGAGCAAAGGTTCCTGCTACATGTACAGAAATACAAATTGCAAAGCGTACAACTCATAGATTAGTTAGCCATTGTCTGGGTGAACTTCAGTTACAATGCATCTTGGGAAAATCTTCTTTTCAAAGCTTCTCCTCACTCACTGTGTAGGCCGGTCCATTAGGAGACTGAGCCGCAGTTGTAAAAGGGTGTTCAACAAGATGAAGTGGGCAATGTCACCCCGCACTTTTTTTTTTTGGATGTATGAATCACGAAGGTCAGCGATTAATTGATTGGCTAGATTTCCAGGAGGGCGGGGGGACATTCAGTCAGTTGAGACCAACATGACAGTTTTAGCAAGCAGCAGCTTCAGTCAAGGACAAATATGTGCCATTGTTTCCCGCGCACACATTTGCCCACAAAACTCCCTCTGCGAGACAGCTGTGCACAATACCCCTGGGTGGCACTGAGAAACTCAGCATTTATTCTGAATCTCATTTGCTTATTTGGAGAGTTTTCGCATATATTCACTTGGAATTGCAGTCTGAGAATGGGGGCGTTCTGTAATAAACCAAATTCTCCTGATGCGCACAGGGGTTTTAAGAGATGCCGTCACTGCATCAAAGTAATGTAGCGGAAGAATTCTTCCAAAACATGCCTCATATATTTTCAGGCGGAGACTTGATTTAATTTTACATTACTCTGGTTACATAAAAAAAAAAAAAAAAAAAAAAAAAAAAAAACAGCAGGGTTGAGACTATCTCTCTGACCCTGCTGCAACTGGTTTTGACAGCTCGCCTGCAGACGCAGGAACGATATTACATTTCCTCACTGAAGGAAGTATTGGGCAGGGTTTAGAGAGTAGGGATTTAAGTTTTATTCTTCAGGTTCTCAACAACCCAAGCCTCTGGAAAATTTACTCTCACTCCAAGTCATGGGAAAGGCCTTCTGAGTTTGCCTAGAAAGATGTTATTATGAAAATGAGAGATCGGTGCTAGCAGGGAGGAAAAAAGCAAGTGGTAGAAGTTGAAAACAGATTCTCCTGATGACTGCTGAGCTTGTGTCCTCCTTGTCTCTGTGTTGTGTTATGGGGGAAGCCTCCATGCAGAGGGCTTGATGGAACCCTGCCATATGGAAATAATGGGAGCTCAGGCTCCGCTGGAGAGCCAGGTGTGGACTGTGATGGAATGAACTAATGCACACTGCCGAGCTCTCGCTGCACTGACTCCAGCAGCTGTGGAAAGATGACTTGACCGTAGGGAAAAGGCAGTGAGAACATGAGTATCTGATTACTCGATGTGGCCCACTTAACTCTTATATGTGTGGAATACTTAGACATCCAGTTCAAGCTTGGTAGTCAGCAAATTGAGATCTGACGCATGGGGAAAATTTATTATGTTCAGAACGGCTTTTGAGCTTAAAGCAAAACAACTCAGGGGGATCTTTTAATTCCAGAGTCATTGCACTTTGATTCCTTGGAAGCCACAGGTACAGACATTGTTAGACTGTCTTAAAAATCAATCTTTAGTTGCTGCAAGTGGCAGGCCATTAGAGGCACAGTGAAAACAACAAGAACCTATTTTACCAAGTTTTGTTATTTGTGCTTCTTTACAAAATATAGAGAATTGTGTTCTGGAATATGTATATTAGCCAGAGTCAGAAAATATGATCAAACCACTGCAAGTGAGTGGCTACACCGTGAAATCCCATTACACCATACCTGCTGAGTGAGGCAATGTTTTACACAGCATCGCACCAACCTCTTTCTGTTTCCTCAGCTGGTCCAATGAACTGATTTGAAACTGATGTTATAGTCAGTGTGGATGAACTTAGCAGTGTATGGATGTAGATAATGTAGCTGTGTCCCAAAGTTGAGTGTACACCCTTCGAAGGCCACGGACTTCGAAGACCAGGCCTCCGGAGAGCACAAAGGGCCCTCCGGAGTGCGTGAGATGCTCCGCCTTCACAGGATTTCCTAATTCCGCCACCAGGTGATTCCGATTAGTGCTCTATCGCTTAGCAACGGTGCGAGAGGAGAGCTGACGAGAGGACAATCCTGCCAGGATAGGCAGAGCCAGAATTGCTCGTTTTTGTTTTTATGTTTTACGTCATAATAGAGGAGACGGTGATGTACCTCAGGCTTAGCCAAAACCGAGGCCAAGTAAATTACACTGGTTTGCTGCGTCCTTTGTCAGATTACAACTTTAAATGCAGGAATTCGTTTGGAGCTTACTTGAATAATGTAATGATACATATGAAAAACTACAAAATACACACACACACACACACACACACACACACACACCACACACACACACACACACACAGAATATTATTTATTGTAATATTCTGACAATAAATGTTGTTACTTTCATTTTGAAAATGATCAGAGGTGGACTGTAAGGAAGTACATTCATTAAGTATACTCGTACAAATATGAAGTACTAAGTTTTATTTTTCTTTTTTTTCTTTTTTTTTCTTTTTTCTCACAGGACCGCAGCACTATAAAAATATGGTCTTTTACAACATGATGCATTGTTGTAGATTAAACTACCCAACAGTATATTTAGTAGGCAACTTTAAAGTTAATAACCTTGAACATATTTAGAAGTAAAATGCAACATAAACATCAGTGCTGCAGTAATATTAATGCAAAACTTCTTTTTTTTTTTTCAGAACAATATTGTATACCTTTACTGTCAATACTTTAAGTATATTAGAGTATGCAAGATAATACTTTTACTTAAATGATTCTGTAATCATTTACTCACCCTTAAGTTGTTCCAGGTTTGGAATTATCCCTTTAGCTAAGGTTTTAAATATGACTAGTAGTTTTCCCAATATGGTATTAGTAGTTACTAAAAGTACTTGACTAAAGTATCTCAGTATTTCTTCTACTAATTACTTTTTCATAGCTCTAAACAATTTCTCTTTTCCTTCTTTCCCTAAATCAGACCAGATCCCTGTACTGTAGGATAAAGCTGAATGTGGCAGCGCTGGACAGGTTTTTAATGGTTTTGGGCTGAGCAGGGAGGCCCTGACAATGCTGCTGGATCTTCTGAGAAGTGCCACAATCCAGACCCTGGTCTGCCAGTGGTACATCATACAGAGTGGTCTCCAGAGTGTTTGACATGTCCTTTGTTCCACTGTCACCGCATTATCCTCCGAGTCGCTGAGGAGGTGCTGGCCATTCACCAAGAGATTGACCTCCTGAAGACTCCAGAACACATGGAGGCAGGGCTGGGCTCAAAACGGATGTCGTTTTTCTGATGCTAAACCTAAGCTATGTTGTAAAAAAAAAAAAGGAAAAAAAGAAGAAAAAAAAAACAGTAATGTATAGAACTTTTATTTAAAAAAAAAATACAAATATTTACAGGACAAAAAAATTAACACAGACGGATGTTTTGTTAAAAATTATAAGCTGCATTAAAAAAAAATAACAATGTACATAATTACTTCTCTTTTATTTACATGTGAATATGCAAAACAAAAATGCTAAATGTACAGAAAGTACTCAGGCTCATTTACACATAAATTACACTACAAAAATTAATAATGTATACAACTTATTCATTTAATTTTTTACTTACATCACAAAAATAAACTACAGCAATTAGGTTATTTCACTGACAATGTGACATTTAAAAAAAAGCTATAGAAAACTTGTAATGTAATATTACCCATTTTTCCACTGCTTTCTTTTGGCTAATAAAGAATGGCTAATATACAATGCATTTGTTAAGCATTCTCTCAAGAACAGAAAACAGTCTCTCCATTCTCTCCTTGCTCTTCTGTGCTCTTCTCTCCTTTGTCTCTCTCTCCTGTGCTCTTCTCTCCTCTGTCTCGCTCTGGAGTTTGATGTCTTCTCTTAGCAGCTACACCAGCCTCTCTCACCTGTCCCAACACACATGCAATCCTAAAGCAGAGCAAATAAACCACGTCTGTTAACAAAAACAACACAATGAATTTCAGCAAAAATGTGTCTATTAACTTGCTTATTTTGATTTTTTTAAGTCTTTCCCAAGCAGGCTCATTTTCTCTATAATAGTACTAAAATGAGAAAATGAAAACACTTATGAAAAATATAAAGACAGGTTTGCAATCTTAACATTAGAAAATACGACACAGCAGGACATGCATACAAAATAAAGAAATCCTAAAGTTTGGTTAAAACATTTGTAGATATATCTTGCATGACAGCACTACAAAAACACAAACAAATTAAAATATTATATACTTATATACTTATTGTCTTATTGTTTGTGGGCTTTGTGTTAAAAAACAAACAAACAAACAAACAAACAAACAAACAAAAACCCTGGCTTTTAACACTTGTTTCACTGGGTATTTAAGTAAATGAAAACACAATACTTACATTTCAATGTGAATTCCCCCACAGATCTCTCACCTGCCCTGTTCTTTGAATATAAACACCGTTGTCCGTGTAAGTGATTCTGGGATATGGTAGGGTGCGAAGTGTCCATCAGATGTACACTTCATTTTCCTTCGGAGGGCGCATTTTAAGTCACTTTCGAAATACATCAGCCTTCGTCATCCCGCGGTGACGCAATCGGCCTTGGAATGCGGCCTTCGAAGTGCACATTCTGACTTTAGGACAGCTTACGTCGTGACGCAATGGCACTTCATATCCGCACTTCAGAGTCCACACACTTCAGTTTGGGACAGCCTTCCTTGCGCCGCTGTGACGGATTCGCAGTTCAAATGCACCCTCCGGAGTCCATGCACTTAAGTTTGGGACACAGCTTGTAACTACACTGACCATGTTCATATAGAGAATTTGACACTGCAGTCCGCTCACCCAACAAAACCATGAAAATAATAAAAGGCACACTGTGTTTTCTCAGTTGGGCTGACAACTCAACCCAGTTATGTTATAGACTCAGGGAATTCCCAGTTATAAATTTTTTCAAGGGTCTTTTTAGACCTGCACAGAGGTTAAAGTGTAATCACATAAATTCAGTGTTACTCATTTTTGATGTATTCAGTGACTTACTTTTTACATTAATTACAGGAAGAAAAAAATATTAATGGGTAAGGCCTTTTTAGAAGTCACTTTTTATCCTTTGTATTTTAAACTGTATATTCAATCCAAACAGAAGGACATGGATCGGAAGAAAGAAAAACTATCTGTAGTGATAGAACAGCAGCAGGAAAAGGAAACAAACACTGACACTGTTGTGCATCTGAAGTGTGACTGTGCAGTGATATTTCCACAGTCATGCTGGATTCTAGCTGTGGTGTTAATGAAGAGCACCATGTGTATAAGGCGTGCTGAGTTAAACAAGTTCTGTACATTCTGTACTATTCATAATCAATCTGTTAGTGCTGGGTAAAGCCCTGGACTTGCCTTTTACAGTCATCCTTCCAGCAGATTCTGACTGCATTAGGAAAATAAATAAGATATAAGAGGAGGTCAACTAAAGACCCATATAATCACTTGCTTGGTGTAGTTTTATGTGCTGTGTTGACATATTTCCTATTAAAGCCATAAGTTTAGGCAAGGCATATGAAAAAGTTCATCCCCAAGCCCTTAGACTGCTGAATGTTGTATTAGAGGAAAGTACAATCACATAGAGAGCTTTTGATTGGGCAAAATCTTTGTAGTATATGACTCATCAATAGTTTTATTCCTTTCAGCAGTATATAACTAATAGGCATAACTTGACCAAAACTTGATACTTAATGTAAATAATGTTAATAATAATGGTTAAAAAAAAATGGTACTATTGTTTTTTCGCATAATGGTAGTATTCATACATTTCATATGTGTTTATGCTTATTTCCAATGAGAATTTTCATGGAAATAAAAGTACGTAAGTAAATAAATAGATAATCAAAGTATACTGAGGGGAAATAACACACTTAAATCCTACAACTTGAACATTCCTAGAATTCTTTAGAGTCTCCATGCTTTCCCCACTGCAATGCCCAACTGACTGGAAAAGGATGGTAGAGCTGAGAAAACTTGGACATAGCATCAGCTCTTACAGATGGAGGACCATCTTAACTTTTACTCCAGGTAACAGGGCGAAATGACGGGCTATTGAGCAGGGGATTATGGCAGCTTTTGCAAGGTTAGAAGTGCTGACCCTGCACAGCACTCACATGAGCAGCAACAATGGCATTTAGAGCGCCAGTGCCAAGGGTGCTGGCATTCCGTAATGAGATATGCGGCCATCTGCCACGGCATCTTTGGGATACTGAAGACACCGTATGCTCCGCGTGTGTTTACTACTCCAGGCACAACCTCACAAGGTGCCTGCCAGCATCTGTAGACTTCAATTTGCTTCAGATTCGCTTCAGATGACCACTTATTTCTCTCTGCTTTGTTTGACATTTATTTAATTTAATGGATGAGTTAATTAATTCTATTTTCACTTGAACGTTTTAACTCGAATGTCTGAAAACAAGATGATGAACACATTGAGGCATTTGAAAGTGATTACGCAAAAATAGACAAACACTCATATAACCTCAAGTGTAAAAAAGCAGGGAATGACAAAGATGCTGCCAAGCAATGGCTTTCAGTTTTACTGAGAATCCCTGAGCTTGGAATTAGACGAAGCCTGAGTAATTAGCTTCGACATTTCATTAAACATCGTGTAGCTTCAATGCATAAATTCAGAGGCTCCCACAAATATGAAGGCTATAATGAGGTATGGATATGAGCTGTTTTCATAGAAGTCCAGACAGTGATTCTTCTTTAAACATGCCTCACCATTATGCAAGATTTAATGAATCTGAAATATAGTCAGTGGCCTTTAACAGGTTCTTTCTCTCTCTGAAATGAAAGCAGGATAGAAAGAGAGAAAAGGTGCAGCACTGAATTAAAACTAGGCCAAGCTGATAAAGAATCTCTTGCCTCAAGTTTAAGGGTTGGAGTGGGCCACATCTGGTGATGGCAAATGTCGTTAACATATTTCACTCAACAAATACTCATTTGACATATATCCATTGCTTTCTTATTAGTATGTTCTTATGCTTATCTGAAAATCACACCAGTGTGTCAATGAACTGTAAGCTATTTGACATAATATATTCTCACATTTCCTTTATTCCAGAGGTATTCTACTCTTTTCAGTCCAAAAACCCCTTTGGTGGAGAGAAATACAGAGAAGGTATAAGGGTGGGTGATACATTGAATATTAGCAATATTGCCACAAAAATTTTACAGACATTATAAAATTACTGAAAACTATATATAAATATATAAATATAAAAATATACATATCTATATATATCTATATATATCTATATATATATATATATATATATATATATATATATATATATATATAATTTATTTGTCACATTATACAACCAGCTTTCAGCTGTGTAGCCAATATAAGATGTCATCTGAGCTCACAAACACAATGGCCAATCAGAGATGTTTAAGTTAGTCAGAATCCACTCAGTACCAGTTTTCATTCAGTGTACATTGAGTGTTCTACACACTCGCAAATCCTTTGATTATAAATAGTAAAGTGTAAATGCAATTTACAAAGAAACAGCCTTAGTGCACACTCCCAGGTTCAGGAGTATAGTCAGTGGCCTCCGTAAAATGCGCTGCACAAACTCGAACCTTTGGGTTGTACTGTTCTGGAACAGTGTTGTAAATGAATCTTAACCACTGATTCCTAAGTGCATCCACTTTCGGCAGGCCAAATAAAGGGCTTTTGTTTTCGCATAGAAACACACAGCATCTCCACTACATGGCAGCAACAACACTACTGCAATAAACCACGCATTCTTTCTTTGCATAAACATTTGTGTGGTGTTATGTAAATATTGGTAACACTTTAGATTACAAACCACAAAGAACTACGTAAGTATTCTGAATTTACAGTGTACGTTTCTGTAATTATAGTGTACCTATAAAGAATGTGCATGTAGGTATAAGGGAACAATGTGCTACATTTGGGTAATAAGGGGGTAAAAACCATATATGCAGCTTGCAAAGAACTGCGTAAGTAAACTGAAGTTAACTTTTTTGTAATAATAGTGTACCTATTCAGTACCTCCGTGCAGGTATAGGGGAATAATGTGCGGAATAAAAGGGTAGCAACCTGTGAAATTACAAATCATTTACACTGTAAGCATTTGATTCTAAGAGGTACCTATTCTAATATTATGTGGTATGTATGGCCTAAACAACAATCTTATACTTGGGAATGATTTAGAAAGATGATATACTTATAATAATATAATACTATTATATTAAATACCTATATATGTTTTTTTTTTTTTAATGTATTTTTTTTATTATTATTATTATTATTATTATTTTTAAACCATGGGGTACATATTCTGTTATTAAAGGATGGACATGATTAAGATTACTGAACAACAAAACTGGGCATCTAGTGAAATGAGTTAATGAGTTTATGCATTGGTTTATAATTCATGAGTCTACTTATCTTATAAAAGCTTATTCGTCGATCTCAGCAACTTCACACCAGCAACTTCTCAACACCACTATCACCAAATAACTTTGCATAAAATATCATCAAGGTTCAATGCAGCTTAAAATAAGCTTACCTCTTTCCAGCTGTTTGCAGAAAAAAATACAAAAACAAAACATTTGTATCTCAGTGGATGTATACTGTGTTTTTTGTAGCAAAAAAAAAAAAAAAAAAAAAAACAAGGAAAAGAAAAAGACAAAGATTGTAGAGGCTTTAATTTGGCCATTGAACAATTAAATTAAAACTAGTGCAATAGTTTTCATTGCTGTGCAAATATACACTTGTTCTGTGCTTAAAGAGCAGGTCAGATGGGTTTTTGAAAAATCTCTCTTTTGCAGTTTATAACGTAGCTATCCTTAAATGAAAACAATCTGCAAAGTTGTTAATCAAAAAAGTGCATGATAAATAAAGATATTGTCTCTCAAAAGAGAGAGTCGGTTCTGAATCGCCGTAACGAGTCGTTATATTTTCAACTCTTTTGCCTGTTACTGTTACGTCACTGGGTAACACATTTGCATAATCCCCGCCTGCCAGCGAAATACGAACAGAGTCTGATCTGCCCACAAACACTTTTGCTATTAGTGCGTTTACATCATGTTGAGAAGACGCGGTGTTCAAGGATACCACAGAAATACAATTCGAGCCTTTTGTTGTGTGCTTGTCATTTTATCAATAACTGCTTCTCTAATCTGGGCTTTTATCTTCGTTGGCTTCTAATCTTCTTAATTTGGACTAACAAGCTCTCTGAACCACGACCTGTAAGTAGTACGATTGATACGTTAGGTGTACATTTTCAATTGAGTGCTCAAAATATAATTTTTTTTGTGCCAATATGTGATGTATACCTAGTTCCAGCTTTAGGTTTCCAGGTAAAGCACGATATTACTGTCTTAATGAAGTAGTTCTAAAAATTTGCAGTGAACCTAAGAATATGTCGATTATTGTAGACTGACGTTGTTCTAATTACTTTGTTTAAAAATAAAGAATGTAGTGTAGCACACAGACTTTGATAATTGTGAAACTGCTGTTTATTGTGCTGCACTGGCAGTTACAGGGTTAATGCGGGAGAGATGAGTGATTTCGGCTGGTGGCTCCTGTGATACAACTGTTCTGCCTTCTGATTAAAAGTTAAGACCAAGCGTCTTTTGTCTGTCGTTCTTCAAACATTACAGTAGACATAGTTTAGTTTACAAAACTGTATTGTTTAATCAGTTAGTCACGTTAGCACTCGGCTAACGTATCCACCTAGTGTTCACAGTTTAGCAGCTAAACTTTAGCTGTGGGCACGATTCGCTTGCATAAGTGTTTTTGTATTTTATGTCATTATAAGAATGGATTGACTATATTATTGTTTTATGTAAAGGTGCTTTGTCAATGGTAGCACTGGCTAACTGGCTCAAGGACTCATCTCTGTGCCAATCACAACAGGTTTGGCCAGCTGACCAATCAGAGCAGAGTAGGCTTGAGGAAGGGAGGGGCTTGCTCGAACTTGCTTGAAACGAATCATTTTCCTAATCATTGGCAAATGACTCTAATATTAAATGTATATTCTGAGAAAATTACAATGTTTTCTGACCTTATATGCATTTAAACCTGATGTAGGGGACTCCAATACAATATTGGGACACTTTAAAATACCATCTGACCTGATCTTTAAGTCCAACTTGTTCCTTCCTTGTTCCATGTAGTTACAGGTTAAATACAACATTTGCGGGCTGTAAATTAAAGTGGTGCTCATTCCCCCTTGTTCCATGTACATGAAGTTACAGGTTAAATGCAACATTTGCGGGCTGTAAATTAAAGTGGTGCTTGTTTCCCCCTTGTTCCATGTAGTTACAGTGTAAATACAATATTTGCGGGCTGTAAATTAAAGTGATGCTTTGTTCCCCCCTTGTTCCATGTAGTTACAGTGTAAATACAATATTTGCGGGCTGTAAATTAAAGTGATGCTTTGTTTGTTCCATGTAGTTACAGTGTAAATTAAATTTGCGGGCTGTAAATTAAAGTGATGCTATGTTCCCCCCTTGTTCCTTAGTTACAGTGTAAATACAATATTTGCGGGCTGTAAATTAAAGTGATGCTTTGTTCACCCCTTGTTCCATGTAGTTACAGTGTAAATACAATTTTTGTGGGCTGTAAATTAAAGTGATGCTTTGTTCACCCCTTGTTCCATGTAGTTACAGGGTAAGTCGCAACAACAAATTGTTCTGAAACAATTGTTTATACAGTATAGGTCATAAATACTTACATTATATATCAGGTAATATATCAATAAACATGGTGGACTGTTTTATTTAATTCAAATATTGTTTGAAATTTACTATAGGCCTACTGCTGGGCTAAATGAACCCAAAATGGCTTTTTTAAATTAAAATCACACACAATATGACAACAGTAACAACACAGACAACAGATAGCCTAAAAAAATATTGAAATGTATTACATCAATTAAAAAAAAAAGAAAAAAAAGAAAAGCAAATGCATACTTATACAGCTTATACAGTTAAACCAAATTCTTTTGAAAAGCTTGTTTAAGAATACATTTAAGACGTTTTTCAATTTGTGTTCATGTTTTTCACCCACTGACAAAGTTAAACTATCATGGCCAAACTATAATGCCCATAAACATACAGTAATAAACACTGAAAGTCAAGATTAAACTGTGTATTATAGCGAACTGACAGGATTTTACCGTCTTTGATTTTACCATTTTTGATCCACGTCCTCAAGCACCATTTTGACAAGTTTACAGTTCCCGGTTTTACCACTCATCAGCCGCTGCTCAATGTTGTGAGAACATACTCGGACAAAACCCTCCAGTTTTAAAAGAACACATCTCTCTTCTCTTCGCTTCGATTAGTTTTGTTGTATTTTCGACACAAATTCTTGTCATAAGCGCCGCAAACACGGAGAGACTCGTCTCATCTGCCATTCCAGCTGTTTCCATTTCACACTCACCACATTCACTGCTCCAGTTTTAAAGGAACACACTCCAGACAGTTTCAAAGTTGTTCATTGTCTGTGCTTTGATTAGTTTTCTCCTATTTTCCACACATGTTCCCATCTTAAGCACCGCAGTCACGGATTTTGTCACACACAGAACGTCCTCGAGATTCCTAACCCAGCACCGTCGAGATACTTATTACTAATATAATTGGGTCAAATCAAGCCAGCTTCCTAACCCAACATTCTCAACTGAGCGTTTGGATTGAAACAATTACCAGCGTGTTTTATATGTGTAGGCTTTAAAAAAGTACACAGTGCATGTTTTTGCTAAATCGCTTGCGAATAGAAGATTGTTGTTTGGTCAAACGTACCATGCAATATTAGAATAGTTACCCCTTAGTTTCAAAATATTTACAGTAGAAATAATATGTAATTTTACATATTATTACACCTTTATTCCCCAAACATAGTATATTATTCCCTTATACCTGCACAGAGGTATTAAATAGGTACACTATAATTACAAAAAAAGTTAAGCTGTAGATTATGTCTACTTATGCAGTACGATGCGATTTGTAATCTAAAACATTTCCTAAATATTTCTCTTTTAGAGAAATGCCTCTCTTTTAGAAGAAAAAAAAAATTGTGGTAGACTTTGAGCTTTGTAACTTTGCTATTTTATACATGCACAAACAACTACATAACACACTAAAGAAAAAAGAAAACATGTAGACGCATCATATGGCCCCTTTAAGTTTATTTTACATTTCTAACCTTGCACCGAGATTTATTTTCATTCACCCGTATTTTGACGTAAAACATTTATCTCAAGGTGGGTTAAAAGTAAACTTTATTGTGCTCTGTGTGTCAAAGATAAACATTACAGACACTGAAACTGGATGCTTTGTACATTAATGGCCATACCTACACCATCCAATGTGTTACAAAGCTTTTTTTTTATCTTATTTATTTATTTTATTGGCCCTTTTATTTTTGCATGAGAAAGTGAAGTGAGGAAAGTAGGGATGAGCGAGGAGGAGTAGAATCAGGACACGATTTCGGACAGACTCAACATTGTGTCTGTGAGTCAACAGCTGGTATATACATGTCCTGAGCATGCATACAGCCCTTTGTGCCACAGTCCTGAACTTTTATGTAGTTTTAACTCACCTCTTAGATACAGGTACATAAATGATGGTACATAGGTACAAATAAACTTTTCTCATGTTTTACCCAAAACAATGTGGACAATGCTTGGTAAAAATGTATAACTGCACTAGAAAATAGGGAAACTAGGTTTAGAAATGTATCCTTGAGTGGATTTTCACAATGTTTGCCACAATCTATCTAAAAAAAAAAAAAAAAAAAAAACCCTGAATGTGTGTATAGCTGATTAAAGCATTGACCCCATTTCCCTAGAGCACAACAGCTTTATTAACTTGACTCGAAGGTTCATGACCTGAGAATAATCAACTGCATTCGAAGTGCCTTGGAGGTAATTTGAGGATGTTGAAATGTACTCTAACAAGGCTTCCTAGCTAGAATAAACCAAATTGCTCATGAATTGATCATGAGCTATTAACATAAAATAGCTCATGAGTATAGGGCTATCTGCTTCTGAATATGTTTCTGAAATGGAGAAAAAAACTCTCAAAAGCAACATGCATGTGGGAGGTTGGAAGTCAAATTAGGAATTGTAGATTTAGATTTCAGTGTGTCAGTGGATAAATGATATGTTTTCAAATATTGCCATACACTGCAGGTACACCATTGGGATAACAAAAGAACAAAGGGTGCCTTGGATAACATAATTACAACCCTGGTGGTTGCCAGATTCTGGTTGTTTGAGAGAATGCGATTTTGGAAACATGTCTTTCAAACATTTAAACATATAGATATAATCCCAAACTGACTTTCTTAAACTCGCACACTGCATTAAAATATTTGTTAATGATATTCACCATCCAAGAGTCATTAATGAAGGGGACTTTAAGTGATGCATAATTAGACACCTGCAAATACAAAGGCACAGGCAGCATCTAGGATATTTGCAGTCATTAGTACCTTAATCTAGTCCCCTGTGGTTTCTAACACACACTGCAAGTTATTAAATCAAGAATTCCCTCACAGCATTGTTGATTTCCCGTGAGTCTGTGAACAGACACAAGTTCATACAGATAAATCAGACCGGATTAAAATATATAGTGCCATGCCTGTCAAATCAAAAGATAGCCATCTCAATGTGTCATTCAGTAATCGTGGATGATACATTGCAAATGCAATTCGTTGAGGAGAAGTGCTTTCTTCCAGTAAGTTGTGTCATATAAAAAGGCCACTGCAATCATGCTGTGGCAGAGCTTGTTAAAATCCCTCTGTACCAAGTGCTTGCAACTCTAAATACCTGTTTATACCTAAACTGATTGCACTTAATAAATAGCAGATTTTAGAGGATGGCATCATGTTTTCATTCTGTTTACAGCAGTAACAAGAGAAACAACCCTGATCTTCCCATTGCACAACGATAATAAAAGTATAAAAGAGGGGAAATTAATGACACATTTTGATTAAAGAAGTCTAATGGAAAATAAATCACAAACAACTCGCATACATAGACTACTTTTTTTTTTCACACTGGCGTGCATTACTTTCAGTGGAAAACAACCCTGGTGATCTAACATGAATGTCTAATGTAGGGCAAGGCATTTATGCTTATATAATTTTATCGTAATAATTATTCAGTTTATCAGGTATATAATTGTTTATAATGCAGTTATAGTTATATAATTTGGTATGTAAATTAAGTTCATTTCAAATGAAATTTGGTTGAAACTCAAACACACACATTAATATATGTGCATAGATGCATACAGTACAACTGTCAAATTTATTCTTGCACACGCACAACACAGGACACACAAAAAAATGACAACTGTCAATTTATGATTTTTTTTATTAATCTTTAAAGTAGTAATATCTGGACATTATTATAAAAGACATATATATATATATATATATATATATATATATATATATAATTAAATACATGTTGCTCTTTTGTAATTCCTATTCAGCAAATAATCCTGGAATGAATGAATGAATAAATAAACAAAAGTATTACAGTTTCCACAAATATATTAAGAAGCACAACAGCTCAAAGCTGTTTTCTTGGAAGATGCAGTTAGCATACATTATCATTATTTTAATAGTTGTTTGTTTCTCTCTCTGTTGATCTTGGACCAGATCTTGACCCCAGTCTAACCCTTCACTAATAAAAGAGTAAAACTAGTCTGGTGTTAGCATGAAGGGCTACTTTCCTCAGCAAATGTGGGATTTTTATCACCTCCACTTTCTGAATAAAGGAGGGCAGAGGGCCACTTGAGGGACTTTGATAATGAGTGAATCAAGTCGATCTGGGGAATTTTTTGTCTCCCTCTTGGCTCAAGAGACTAAATATATTTCCATGTCTCCCATATGGTCTGATCCAAAATGGGTCTTTTTATGTAACAAAGCCAAATATACATGGACTCACTAAACTTCAGCCTCTTAGATAGTCACAATGCTGTTTCCTTCTTTTCCTGGCCTGCAGAGATCCTCACATCTTTCTACAAGCTCTCTAATTCTTCTCCATTCTGATTCCGATGGCCCAATTAATTGAATGGCTTAAAAAAAGAGGGAAACTGCATAATGCGGATTTGTCATACTGGCAGGATTTACAGGCCTATTGCTTGCATCTCTGTCTCCCATATGTGCGGGTAAGAACTGGCTTTTGGAGAGCCTGCTTAGTCTCAGCAGGAGACGGGGGAACCATCCAGGATTTTTCACAATGAAATCACCTAATACAATTTACAGTTTCTAAAAAGCAGATTGTGTCTGATTAGAAAGAGGATGAAAGCAATTTAGCAGGTTTACGAGGAGAATGTTAAGATATCCATTCACTCAGTAGTGTAAATTTTATTTGATTAACCACAGGGGGTTGAGAGCTGTGAAAACAATGACATTTCTTGTTTTAACAACCTTTATGTGTCATAATATCGACTTTTTGTAGTGTCTGTCCTTATTTTCATCTTAATTTACATATTCGTTCCCTCTATGTACTAAAACGTGCACACGACTACTATTTTGTTCCCCCGATTTGCTAAATCGTGTGCACAATTTACTAATCCGTTCTCTCAATTTATAAATTGTGAGCATGATTTAGCAAATCGAGGGAACGAATTAGTAAATTGTGCGCAAAATTTATAAATCAGGGGAACAAAATAGTAAATTGTACACAAGATTTAGCCTACTATTTTTTTCTGCATGCTATCTGCAGGGCTCCATAGTATTTTATTTTGTTTTCTCAGAAAAAAACAAAACAAAAAAAAACATCATCTGCATTTGACTTTAACTCTCCCTAATCTGTAAGTTTGCCCTAAAGTATATCTTCAGACGTTTCTTTTTTAGTTCCAAAGATTGTCCATGCAACCAAACAATTTTAAGGAATAATTATCTGTACCCTATTATCTGCATTGGATGTCATTTGGCTTACAATGCTCTGAATTTCATTTGTAGATATTTTAATTACATGGTTACCATATTTGAGAATAATTCCATGCTGTCAGAGAGAGATCATGGATTGAGATCTTCTTAAGAATGACAGGATTAAAATGATTTTTCATTCCAACAAAACAGCCCTGAGTATTCTTTTAAATCTGTTTGGCAACATTGCCCTGCCCTTCTGTGCCTGATCCAGCATCGCTAGTCAGGACAGGTCTGATCAGCCGCCAAGTCGGTAGTGGGAGGATCATTTTCGGCATCAAAATGTACAAGAGTCTTTGAAGGTGATACTTCTGCCCTGGGCTGCTCTTGTTGACAACCATCAATCATGCAGAAGTACACAGTGCCTTGCTCGTGTAATTCTCCTTGACCGATTGTGAGTCAGAGGGGGGGCAGAGACTGACAGGCCTGGAGAGTGTCCCCCTGCCATGCTTCATTTCCCCCCGATGACCATGGCAGTCTTTAAGAGCATTTTCTGCAACCCCGTGAAGGCAGTATTGTCTGTATTATCTCACTTATTATTCTAACGACTTCTCAGGATTTCATTTTTTTTTTTTTGTTAGTGAGTATAAAATAAAAAGTCACAAGAGACTGTGCAAATTTGCAATGTTGTTAGAAAACAAAATACAAGTAATAATTATTGATTTAAACAGTATTTGTCAATAGATGTGTAATTCATTTGGGATATTGAGAGTTGACTAAATACCTTTTCAGAATAAAGATTTCAGGTTAAAACTGTTATACTATGTATATATGCATATGGAAATGTGTATCCTAGGTGCTGGTGACTGTACACTGTTTCTTCTTTTCACCATTTTTAATTGCTTTAGTTTTTCTGAAGTTTACTTAAATAGTCCTGTTATGTGACAAATCAATGTTTAAAAGTACAAAGTCTCTCAATTAATATGTGGTCATGAAATCCACATGGAACATGATTATGTAAGTATTGTATGGTTGATTAAAATGTTAGAGTTAGATTAAGTCTGCAGGACACTGTTCTCGCTGCTTGATAATTCATGTCAAAAACATTCAGTATATTGGCTATTTTACACAGTCTTTAAATGTGCAGATTTTAAATGCAGAACTATGAAATTTACTAAATGAAATGAAAGTTCATTTCACTCAAATATGAATGAAAGTGCATTGCGCTAAACAGAAAAAAAATGAACAACTCAACAACTGATTATATTAGCACAGCAGACAGTTACAGCAAATTTCTAGCTCAAAGCATGATATGCTTTGAACTCTAGAAGAGTGTAAATGTTGAAATTAAGTGTTGTAAAATATTTTTTCACAATATGTTTATAAAAGAAGATGTTAATGTTTAATATTCTGTTGTGGTGAGGTTTTAAAGGGGTTTCTGTTATGTTAAAGTTTTGAAAGGTTACTTTTGTGCTGAAGAGTCTGTGGTTAGTACGAGGATGTGCCGCAATATATGAAAATTGTATATGCTGCATGTTGCTTTATATGAAAAGTAATAATTGTGCACATGCCAGAGCACTAATAGTCTCTTTGTCATTGCTCTTGGTTAAGAAACGCCCAAACTGTTTCCGTAAGCCTAATTCATAACCTTTAAAAATGTTTGACCCTAAAAAATTAAATAAATAAATAAATAAATAAATAAAATAAAATAAGATTGAATAATAAAATAAATCAAATAACCTAAAAAAGGTTTGAATAATAAAAAATTAAATAAATATAATATATAAATAATAATATAAATAAATAATATATATAACCCCTTGACATATTTAATTAATAAATAAATATATATATATATACCCCTTGACATTTTTAATTAGTATTTCAACAATTTAACAACACATTCACGTTGATGGTTATCTGATGTAATTTTTCTTTTAATTTAAGATTTATGTAATTAATTAATTATAAGCTTTTCTTCAACTCACAAACCCTGATTAGTTTTCTCACGCATGGCCAGGGTTTGTCCATCCCACTTTGGGAAATACAGATAGTTTTTCTAACTGTCATACAAGTAAACTACTGCATTATTTTAGCTACATCTAAAGTAGTCCAATTTATTGTATTAATAAATAATTTAATAGATGAAAGATCAATGAGCTAAGACATTTTTGTGGAGTATATTTACAGACATACATTTTATTGGACGATTCCATAGCAACAGAGCTGACTAACTGAAACCAGATTGAGCACCGTTTCTCACAAACCAAGCATGAAGGGCGGATCATCTTGTTAGTTCTCAGGTTTTAATTGCCATAGCCTCCGTAATCTGATTATATGCTGTGAGTGGCTGCATGAAAGATAAGAATATCATAATTAAATTAAAACTAATATCCAACCCACCCTAACAGAGCTTCAAAGGTAGCTGGCACTTAGAGCTCTTCTCATAGGAAGGCCCATATCGCTTACTAAACTGTTCCCTGACCTGACATCATGAGATTGTCACGAGCATAATACGCCAACTCAAAAACAGCTGTCTCTGGTTTTAGACACAGTGTTTGTATAACCTGAATGCTGCTGCTTAGTTGTTTACTTGCTTCTTAATCGATGGCTGCAAAGGGGCGCTCATGACTTATTTAAAGCATCTGTGGGATCGTATACCTTCCCCACATTCCAGGATTTATTTACTTATTTATTTTTTGTAAAGTCATCTTTTGGGTTGCTTTTCAGCATGCATATGGGCAGGAGTGTAAATCACAGTGTTGATTAAGTATGTATAATGATATTGTCTCTGGCTTTTACAGTGGTTAAGCCATTTGTAGAACAGTATCCTGCTGCTGTAGCTTCTGTGATCTCTGCTGGAATATCATCTGTTTAACAAGCTGCCTTCAGATGACAGCACCAAGCTCCAGTTTATCAGCAAGCGCTTGGACGTGCTGCACTCAGCTAAACAAAGATAAAGACTTTTGATGATTTTTTCAGCATCACTTTCTCAATGTCCTTTGAGTCAGGTGTCGGGAAGCCCTAAAGGTCCAAGGTCTTTGTGTATGTGGGATAAAGACATCAAGTTATCAATGCATGCATTGAACAGGAGGATGAATGCTTTGAGGCGGATTTGGTTCACACCGTGCCTTGAGGTCTTACTGTGTGGGTGTTGAATTATGTCATTTGAAAGGGGTATTATTGTTTTATAGCTTTTGAGTTTTTATTTTTATTTTTCCATGCAAAGGTGAGTGTGATTTTGCCAGGTATTGCTGGAACAACACCCTTATTAACCAAAGAGATTTTAGGGTTAAAGGATGTGACTTTAACAACATTCTTACTAACGGCTTGTGTTGGTGGTCGAGGACCAATAAAAGATCTTGATCACATATGTTGTAGGAAAACATCTTACAGTACTTGGCAAAAACATGGCCACTCATTTGTAAAATTGGCCAACATTTTTAAGTATTTAGAATTTCATCTACCCTATCTCAGACCCTTACAAGTAGACCATATCTTTTTCTGCTGTACTTTTAAGACTTCCATATAAATAACCTCTGTCATTATCTGCTATCCTCTTCATGTTTTCAAGAATATAAACACACACACACACACACACACACACACACACACACACACACACACACACACACACACACACACACACACACACACACACACACACACACACACACACACACTGATAATAGACAGTTCCTCTGCACCTGTGTTGCAGGCAGAAATTAAACCACACCATGCTGGTTTCGTCTGGCCAGTAGAGAACTGGCCCTCCGACTGAGTCTGATTTCTTCCACATATATATGTATATGTATATGTATATGTATATATGTATATATATAAAAAAAAAAAAAAAAAAAAAAATATACCAGGTTCATACATTACCAATATATATATATATATATGATTTTTTTCTCCATTTCTGTCACTGATGGGGTTTTGGTTCCTTACCACGGTTTCTTTGTCTTGCTCAGACACTATTGGAAGAGAGCTGAAATGAATGATGACATCACTGAATCAGCAATGAACTGACTTTAGCTGGAAAATTACTCTATCATTGTCTTTTTGCATTATTGAAAAAAATATTTTCCTGTTTGACACTGTAAAGCTGCTTTGACACAACCAGTATTGTATAAAATGCTATACAAATAAAGGTGACTTGACTTGACTAATAGGTTGTGAGTTTGCTATCTTTTTATGTCACTTGTAAAGTTTTTTTTTTTTTTTTGTTTGTTTTTTTTTAAAGACATACTCCAAGTTCAGTATTATCTTAGTCATTTATGACATTAATGTTTTATGTACCGAAAATTTTAACTGGACAATTAAAATGTTTTTATAAAATTACAGTACTTTAAAGATTTTAAATTAAGGGATGAAATGCATGTTTGATAATCAACATTATACCATAAATGCTGCTAACTGAGCTTCTATCTTGTAAGGCACCTTTAAAATGTCTCCTACCTCTTTATTTGCAGAAACAACTAACTATAAATAAACCATTTGTGTAGTAATTACTTCTAAAAGTGTGAACACCTGTGACTCTTGTTGTGCTATGAAAACATAAACACAACAACAATCACACAACCAATCTCAACAAAACAACAATTCCACAAAAACCACATAACAATATCCCAAATCTCAAAAAACAACAGAAAAACCAATGTAATCTCATTAACACTTCTGCATATGGCAGCGTGAGCATTCTGATAAACATCTCCTTATGTATTCCAGAAAATTAATCATAATGCTTTAGAACGAGTTCAGGGCAAGTGAATAAACAAATTGTATTTTTGGGTGAAATGGAACTTTTTTTAAATAAATAAAAATAAATAAAAATAAAAATGCTTATGTTGCGCAGCCCTAATCCAACACCCCACTGAATGAATTTTCAATCTAAAACATCTGATACCCAGTGGGCCACAATTAGGTAAAGCAGGTATGTATGCTATGTAAAGCAGTGAGGTGTCCTGTAGGGCTTGGACTTATTTATAGATTCATGGTCTGACTTGTTGGATGTGCTGTTTTCAATTAGTGTTCCAGAAAACTTCTCACAAATCGATAATTCAAATTTACCAGAACATATATTTAGAAGGCAAGTCATGTGTCTCATACATAACAACATGTGCAGTTTTACCTTTGCTTTTAGCATGAAAATATTGAGTCTCATGAAAACAGTAGAAAACTGAAATGCAGAAACATCTTTTACTCATTAAATCAGCATAAATGTACTTCTGCTCAAAAAAAGCAATCAACATTATACGCGTATTGACAGGTCACCAGCATCATTTTAATTTTAGATATTAAATGAAATGAAAAAAAAAAAAAAAAAAAAAAAAAAAAAAAAAACTTTCTGCACATGCGAACATATTTCTGCACATGCGAAATATAATGTGTGAAAACATGAAAATCCACGTGTTCACACATGGAAAACGTGACATTATTATGGTTTTTAAAAATCTAACTCATTACTCATTTCCTGTTTTTATGGTGGTTGTCTGCATGTTATAAAGGTATTATATTATATTATATTATATTATATTATATTATATTATATTATATTATTAAGTGTATTTTAATCTGTATATTAATGTTATTGTCAGTATTTTATGAAGGTACCATAATTTAATAATTCAGATTCAATATTTCAGCAATTAATGATTTTTTATTTATTTATTTATTTATTTATTTATTTTTTGTAAAGTTGTTTTCCTTAATATTGCTAGCATCATTTTATGGAAATATCACAGCTCTTTTGAATTAAAAGTGTACACGACCTGTCATTGTAAATGTAATGAAAGGTCATTAAGCAAGCGATCATAACAATATTTTAAAAATGATTTCTTTTATTGTTGCTTGCTGACATGAAGCTTTTCTTTCTGAAATATTTTCATTTGCAGAGATAAATATGAGCTGTCCAATTTCGTTTGATAAACACAATATCACAATCATCTGTTCAACTGTGATTATGCCTAAATATTGATATTGGGTACAACAGTAATTTTGATATTGCTTAATTTAATGTGCAATATAAGACCAGTTATTAAGAATATTCTTAATATAGCTATGTTTTGAACACAATAAATTAGAAGTATTTTGACATTATGATTGAGATGAAAAAGTAAATTGAACTTAAGTTTACCTAAAACTAGCTATGTTCTTCTCTTTCCTTGAAAGAAAAGGCATTTCCTGGCATTTACTTCAGGAATCGCTAATTTAGCTTTTTCAAATACACACAAAAAAGAATTGGCAAAGCAGCTATCAGATAAAACAAGGATCATTTTGACAACACCTTCCCATGGGACTTGACAGACAGTTATCGGTGTATAAATATTAGGCCTACTTGTTTTATCACTTATCTGCCTTAGTTTTTTTTTTTTTTTTTTTTTTTTTTTAATGGCATCTTGTTATTTTGTCATATTTTGTGTTTTACTTGCAGATTATGTCAACTTCACCAGATACAATAAAGGCAGTGTCCCTCAGTTTTGTTTTTGTTGAACTTCTGTGTTGTTTTAAGCAGTAGAATAAAGGGGAGAAAAGCTTTTCACCCATAATGACCACCCTGCAAGTTGGATTTGGCTGTCATTTGGCTTACTGCTGTAGAAAAGCAATATGGCAAACAGCTTAGTCATGGTGTTTCTCTCCTGGGGTAACTAATATGACTCTGGGAAGGGGAGTTTAGAAACACTGCACCTCTACCTGCACAGCTGCAGACTGGGTCCTTTATTTCTTCTACACTTTAGTTGTGATGTATTGTATGTGTGAACTCCCTATGGACCTTTTCCTCCCTGCTAAGGCACATCATAAGTTATAATACTGATAAATTAGAGAATCACAAAATAATTAGACACGCTCACAGCAGGAGGTCATGTTCATGAGCAGGTTTTGTGTAGTCTATGCTGAGGCAGTTTTTATGACACTTTCACTGTTAATGGGCCATGGTTTGCCACCTTCTCATGAGAGGCTATGTGAATACATATACAGAAAGGAGACAATTAAGTATATACATGGGTTTATTTAAAATATACAAAAAGAACATTAGTTTTGTTTTCTCATTTATGATTTTATCCAAAGAAACTTACAAATAAATACTGCTACAACAAAAGTGATTCATCCAAGGGAAACAATGGCACCAGAAGTAGCGCTATATAAAGTTCAGAAAATAGAAACAGAATGAAAAGGGGGTTTTAAAGGTGAGAAAGAGGAAGTGCAGTGAGTCAAGTGCTCACAAAAGAGTAGTTTCTACAGGCATACCTTGAGGGTAGAAAGAGAGGGACCCTGTTCTGATAGAGTTGAGAAGGTCATTCCACCTGGCATCCCCCTGGTTGAAAAAAATAAATAAATAAAAAATACAGAAAGCACCCCTTTGGTAAAACCACCATCCCCCTACCATCCCCTCTAGATTAATAATGTGTATTATGTAAAACTTATCATGCAAATTATATGATTTTTCCTTGATTATAATTTAAAGACATTCCCTGACATTTTGTTATTGTTCTGTATGTGTGATTGACAGATTGAGAGACGATAGTAGAGCTGAAATTATTGAGTCACCGACTTTGCAAAAACCAAACAAAAACACGTCTTAAGAGTCCAGACCAGAAACACATCACGTAACTGTAAGAGTAAATAATAATAATAACTATGCACCCATTTGTAAGGAAATTGATTTCTCTATCCAGTGCTGTCACATCATGTGACAAAAGTAATCAATTCTCTTTCCAGCTCAGACAGCATAAGTTTAGCTTATGGGGCGGTCACGTGATGAATGAACGACTCAAACCCGAAGATTCGAAAGGTGAACTAATCAATTCACTTTCTGGCTCAGACTGCACTAGTTAAATTTATGGGGCTATCACGTGATGAACAAACAACTCAAACCCGAAGACTTGTCAGATTAGAGGTGAGGTAATCACAGGCTAAAGATGAATTCATCTTTTGTTTCTTATAGCATTATAGTTTTGTATTGTTTGTAGTCTGAGTAGTAGATGTTTCAGGAAAGAAATTACATTTTGCTAAAATGAACAAAATGACTAAAAAAAAAAAAAAAAAAAAAGATCTGTTCATTTTGCTGAATGAGACTCAACAGTCCGAGTTGGTAAAGTGACCTAATTCTTCTAATTGAATCAGCTGTTTTGAATGAACCATTTAAACAACAATCAATTAACATTTACAAAAATCATTTGAAACCAACAGAATCAAACTTTTTGAACGAGTTGTTTGATTTGAATGACTCAATAAATTAAAACATGGACTGCCTGCCACATACTGGTGGTTGTCATCATTATCCACGACAGGCCTAAACCAGATAAGATGTCAGCACTACCAACACATTTATCAAAATATTGACCAAAATTCCTCCATTTCAAGCACCAGAAAGAAAAACGTAGTTATATGTAGCCATTATAAATAACAATTTTCTTCATTGAATAAAAACCTTTTAAAAGTTACATATTGGAATCATTATGTAAAATTAGCTAACACCCCATTTAAAAAAAAAAAAAAAGCCATGTCACAACCCAGGATGCAAGCAGAGGGTTTGGTGAAAGTGAACAGTTTATTTACAAGTTGAAATGACAATGTAATGGTATGTCATTGCAAGGATAAATCCCAGAGCTCCGGAGTGACACTGGGGAATACATCATAGGAGTGTCGCTGGAGATCGTCAATGGGGAATCTGAGGACACAAATAACAAGTTAGAGGAGATGGGTCGGGCACCAGTTCGGGGTAGTGAACAGTAGACCGGACGCTGGAGTACTGGTGTGATGGTGGCTTTATCCAGGTGAGTGATTGCAGGGTGCAGGTGATCAGTACTCGGCGATTGGATTGGTGTGATTGTGATCAGGTGTTGGTGATGATTGGGGTGGCTGTGACTGAGTTCCTGACATTTCCCCCTCCCCCAGGGGTGGCTCCTGACGCCCTGATGCGACAACAAGGTTGACCACAGCCTCTGGGTGTGGAACGATTAGGATGTAGTTGATGGAACTCCTCCAGAAGCATGGGATCTAGGATATCGTCCCAGGCCACCCAGGAATGTTCCTCTGGTCTGTACCCCTCCCAGTCCACCAGGTATTCCAGCTGGGCACCCTGTCGCCTTGAGTCCAGGGTGTCCTTTACTTGGTACAAGGATGGTTGGTCGAGGATCTCCGGAGGATGGGGTTCCTGAGTTTCTCATCCATAGTGTAATGACAAAAAATTTCAAGCAAGTAGACATAGAAAGAAAAGAGGCATTAACGCAGTACCTGGGGGGGGGGGTAGGTGTAGCCTGTAGGTGACCTCATTGATCTGCCTCGACCGTAAATGGACCAATGTAGCGGGGACTCAGCTTCCTGCATTGCTGATGGAGACGCAGATCTCTTTTTGACAGCCATACCTTCTCTCCTGGATGGTAAACTGGAGTGGTGGCACATCGAGCATCTGCAAAGGCCTTGTCTCTGTATGGCGTGCTGGAGGTGGATTTGAGTGGAGTCCCACACTCTCTCACTCGGAACCAGTAGTCCACAGCTGGAATGTCTGAAGGTTCACCTGTCCAGAGAAACAAAGGATGTTGATAGCCAAGCATGCACTGGAAGGGGGTGAGGCCCAGGGCCCAATGGGCCTGCCGGGGATTCAGTCGTCAGGCTTCATGTAGGTATTGGAGATTTTTGATCTGTAATGACAGTAAATGCACTGAAAAAAAAAAAAAAAAAAAAAAAAAAAATCAGTAAATTTACTTATTTGGCAAGTTTTTGCACGAGCATTTTTCAAGTAAATTTCACACATTTGGAAATTAATTAAATCTACTTAACTAAAGTAAAAAAAAAAAAAAAAAAAAAAAAAAAAAAACTAATAAGTACATGTAACTTGACCTGTTAAATATTGAGTAAATTTCACTTACAAGTCTGATATAAGTAAAATCAGTTGTTCTTTTAAATACATAACTTTTTTTATGCAGTGCTGGTAATTAAATTTTACTGTAATGTCACAAAATACCATGACAATGTGTAGTTAAGAGTCTTTTATTAGGAACAAATAATGCAAGAAATAGCCAGCACACAGAAACCTATGATGCTTAAGATCACTTTAAAATAGTTTAAACAGCTTAAGCAATAGTAAACATCCATGTTCAATGGCATATTAAACACATTACAACTCCAACATTAGCAGTTCTATGCATAGATATGACAGCTTCTTAATCTCAGTATCAAAACATGACTAACAGACTGCAGTTACAAATAAAACCTGTTAACTAAGCCCCTGACCCCACCCCCAAACAAGAAAACTCCTTGGCCAAGGGAATTTGGAAAAGTTTTTAAACTAATAAAAAACCTGAAACAGAAATTCTAGAAATTTCTAAATGTAAAATTCTCAAAACAGTTTTATCAAACGAGGGTAAATAAGTCTCTCACTTCTGTCCCTTTCAACCAGCAAAGACAGCACGAAGGACTGGATGCACATGATAAATATTCTGCAATTAAGAAAAGACAAAATAAATTGGTTAACAGCATATTTTTAAACTAAAAGTTAATTAGTATTTGCATTCACATAATTCATTTCACATATTTAAATTTGATTAAACGATTGAGGAATTTTTAAACACTACAGAACCAGTGGCTATCTTTGAGTTGTACTTTTTTGGGGCCTGTTCAGATGTGCAGAACGAGACTATAGACTTTGAATAGAGATCACACAAAGCTTATATGGCGCTCGTTTACAAAGCTAACTCAAGAACACGCTAAACTTTTCAAAGGTACAGAATGAAGTGATGACAACACAATCATCTACTGAAATTACGTTTCTTGAATAAATTCAATGTAAAAATCCGTAACAATGCGGTTTTAAATAGTAGGTCTACTTACCTGTCGAGAACTGATGGAGATCATGGAGAAGCCTTCAATCATCGCGGGTTTTCTTTCCACGCATGCGCAGATTCCTCGCTTTAAATTTTATGTGATTTTTTAAAATTTGCTTCAAGTACTTTATTAATTCGAGTAAATATAATAGATAATCACAAGTCAAATTTACTCCTCTGTTGGATGTATAATATTTACAAGAAAATATTGAGTATACATTTAGATTTTACTTAATATTCAGGAGTTTTTAATTTTACTAATATATTTTTATTAAAGATGCATGATTTTTCCTGTTTTATTTACTGAGCCATAAAATCATTTTTTACAGTGTGGGTGGTTAGCTCCCTCCAGCCAATATCTCCACTCATCCAGAGCAAGCTTGATAGCTAACAACTCTGTTCCCAATGTTGTAATTCTGCTCTGCTGGGGTCAGTTTCCTGGAGAAGAAAGCGCAAGGCTGGAGGCGTGGAGGCTCACCGAACTGCTAGGATAGCACGGCTCTGACTCTGGTGGTGTAGGTGTCCACACTGACCACAAATTAAGACTCTGGATTTGGGTGGTGAAGGATGGGAGCCATGCTGAAGGCTTCTTTAAGAGCTTGGAAGGCTTTGTGGGCGGTAGAAGTCCAGGACAGGGACTTGGGCTTACCTCGAAGGAGAGAGGTCAATGGAGCAGTATGTAGACTGAAATCTTAAAGCGTCGATAGAAGTTAACAAATCCCAAGAACCTCTGGAGTTCCTTCACAGAACTGGATCCAACAGACTACTTCACTTGAGTCCCACTTGATTCCTGGAGAATGTAACGTGAGCTAGGGGCATCCCTCCAGTACCAGGAAGTGACTTTCCTCTTCATTGAAGATCCCAACCTTGAGGGTTAACAGAGGTGCCTGAAACTTTACCCGCCCACGTCCTAATGGCTTTCCTTGGATGGTTTCCACTCGGAGCTCCTGGGCATGCTGACAGCATGGCAGCTGGAGACAGCTTAGGAGGCTGTGTGAGATGAAGTTGCCCGAGTCAACCAGGGCTGAAACAAAGACAGTACAATCTGGAGTGACTAGTTGGACTGACATGGTGGCAAGCTTGGAAATCACAGGGTTCTGATGGATTGTACTCAAAGGACATGGGGCTTGACAGGGCAGGCACAGATGACATGATCAGGTGCAGCACAAAGGCCCGCCACAACCCTGCATTTGCATTCTTCGGAGGATAGACAAGTGGATTCGATTTGCATGGGCTCTGGTACTTGAGGGCTGCTGGCGGGAGAGCCAGACTGGTGGGCGACGTCGACGGTTGGGCAGGCGGCTAGGTGCTGTGAGATACTATTGGGCTTTAACATCAAGTTCTCCAATCCAATTGGATCCTCATAGATCGCCATTTGAGCACAGATCCGGGGATTAAGACCTTGGCGATAAGTACTCAGGAGGGCTGCTTCATTCCATCCACTAGCCACCAAAGTTCAAAACTAGATAGTGCATTCGTTCATCGTCATCTCACCCTGACGCAACCGCAGTAGCTGATCGGCTGTGGATATTTCATCCGCAGAGGAGCCAAATACTTCCTTGAAGTGAGTGGTAAAAGGTTCATAAGAGTTATTCATGACACTGTTAGCATCCCATATGGCCTTTGCCCATTGCAGGGCACGCTCAGACAGTAGAGAAATTAAGGCTACCTTGGAACGAACGATGGAGAATTTCTGTGGTTGCGCCTCAATGTATAACAAGACTTTGAGAAAGCCGCCACATCCAGCTGGTTCCCCTGCATGACACAGGCAGCACCATGGGACTGACGGAGGCAGATCAGGGAATGGATGTAGCTGTGAGTGCTGCCCGGAGTGGGTGACTGGGATCCATATAGTTGTCAGTTAAGGTCCAGGCTTCTGGTCACAAACCAGGATGCAGGCAGAGAGTTAAGTGAAAGTGAACAGTTTATTTACAATTTGAAATGTGACAATGTAATGGTAAGTCGTTACAAGGATAAATCCCAGAGCTCTGGAGAGTGACACAGGGGAATACAGCATAGGAGTACTGCTGGAGATCCTCAAAGGGGAATCTGAGGACACAGAAATAACAGGTTAGAAGCAATTGATCAGGCATCAGTTCAGGATAGTGACCGGTAGACCAGACACCAGAGTACTGGCGTGATGGTGGCTTTATCCAGGTGAGTGATTGCAGGGTGCAGGTGCAGGTGATCAGTAATCCGGCGATTGGGATCGGGCATGATTGGGATCAGGTGTTGGTGATGATTGGGGTGGCTGTGAGTTCCTGGCACCTTTAAAGTTGTCCAAATAAAGTTATTAGCAATGCATATTACTATTTTTTTTTTTTTTAAATAAGTTTTAATATATTTTACAGCATAAAAAATACAAAAAATATTCATACAAAACACTCTTTACATAAAATCATAAATAACTTATTCAATAAAATAAAAATCTATAATTTTGACTTAAGACTGGTTACATATAAGCATATTTAGCGTATTCAAAACTTGTGTCCCGCTGCAACCAAACACACAAACAAACAAACAAAAAAAAAACATATTGCATAAGTAATTGTTGGAGATTTCTTTTATTTTATTATTATTATTATTATTATTATTATTTTTCACTTAAAGCTTGCTTGTATAAAATAATGTAGTTCTGAAATGATTTGGCAGCAAAAAGTCTGTCAATACGATTACAAGCATAAGTAAATGCATGTGTTGTAGAACCACACTTAATGTCAAATCAATTCCAATACTCATGAGTCATGTTGAATATTTCTGAAGTACAGCACAGATGTTGTAGAGTGCAAATCTGCCAGGCAGTGCGCCAGACAAATCTGTGGTAGGACATCTAGAATGCAGGAGGATATCCATGCAACTACTGTCGGGTTGTTGGGCTTGAATGGCAAGTAGAACAGGTGTGGTTGGTGGATCAGTGGTAGAAAAACCCATGTTCCTCAATAATAGGTCCGGTGATGTTGTGTTTATCAACAAGAAGAGGGGCTAAGCACCAAACCCTGAGGTACACCGCTAGTTATTTGATATGACTTGAATGATTTATCCTGTGGGGTGTTGAGAGGGTAGATAAGAGGATTTGGGGGTGTTTGGTGTGGAAGCCTTCAGGATGAGGACAAATGATCTCAAAGATGCTCTAACAAGCTAAAGGACTTTGGTGTCATACAACAAGGTCTTGGTTAAATGTTATTATTTTTAATGTAATACTTAAAGTAAATGTTTTGAATCACTAATAAAATGTTTTCTAAATGCACAAACATCAACAGAGTATCAAAGGAATGAGTGCAGTGTATTTATGCTGGCAGAAGGCTATATCACACTACAAACTCAATTGGAATACGTTTTACCATTAACATGGTGAGCAGTTTCTGCAGTGTTGTAAAAGCCAACAAAGAGATATGATCAAATGCTGTATCTGCTGCTTGGTAGCCACAGTATTATAGAATTCAGAATATATCAGGGAAGAACAGTCAAATCAATATATAACAAAAAACGTTACCACTGAACAGCATTAACACTTTGATAAAACATAACTTGACACCTAGTGTGTAGTGATATGTTTATGATATACAGTGTTTATGCACATGAGAGAATTACATATGACATAATTTAGAGGCAAAACAAACCTCTGCAATCATTGCTTTGCCCAAAGCTTTGCAACCATCATGACCAAGATTAAGGTTTATTGGGACATGGATCATTGTGCCAACAACCAGTAATCATGCTCATGCAAACCATGCATGAACATAAAATTGTCTAAAATGCTATGCCAAAAAAATACCCATTGATGTATCTAAATTTGGTCACACCTGCACAGATCATTTGCTTTAACCTTAAAATTCCGTCATCCCCTCTGTCTACCTAAATATCACACAAAACTCATATGACTTGTTCCCCTACAAAGGGCATGATTATCAAAATGTCAAAGCTGCTCTTTATCATCCAACAGAAATGCATGATGATCCCTGGCTGTCAACTTTAGCTGCAATTTATGGGGGAGAGAGAGAGAGAGGAAAAAAAAAAAAAAAAACTTTTAATTTAAAAATTCATTTCATAGAGGTTGTTGAGAACATTTTTTGTATAAATGCCTTAGATGATCATACTGATAAATAATGCAGTGTATCATAGGAAGTGGATTCACTGGTTCTATAAATTGATCAGATTAGCCACTGGGTGCTGCATTTCTCAGGCTGAATTTTTTTTTTTTTTTTTTTTTTCTATGAAGTCTCTTGTGAAGCACCATGTTCCGATTTTGTACAGGAAAGCTATTGTGTCTTTTCCTCATATTTCTGAGGTTTGTAATCTAATTGATTGCTCATAGCCTACTCTCTTGTGAGCAGTAGTTACTGTTACTAACTATTGCAGTTTTCAGGGCTGTGCTATGCTCTTTGGAGTGTTGCTGCGTACACCCTCAGCATGCAGCAAGATTGTGACTTCTTCTGTAAATTGTTGTTAAATTGCTTGTTATTATATGGTTTTGTGTGCAGCCTGTATTACTCACTCTTTGGTCTATCCCACCGTGTCCATTCCAGGAATTATTGAGTGCTATTTGTGCATTTTCTTTTATGTGTCACATATGTCCGATAATCATTTGTCCACATGTACTTGTTATCTCTTGGTGTTAATGTCCAGATGCACAAAAATAATTTAAATCCATCAGCTTTTTTCAATGATTCAATATCCATGTCTTATGATGACTATTTCCCAAACTCAAAATATATATTTTTTTGCTTCTTATTGAGGAAATTAAAAGTCCATTTCCATCTTAGTAAAATGATTTCTCCTTTTTCATTATGGAACAGTTGTAAACAATATAAACACAATATAAGTGTATCTCTAGCAGTGTTCTTCTTGTAGCTCACTATTGAGTCACCTAGATATGCATGTACACATGCATTGAATGCTGGTTTATTTGGGCTTACTTGCCCACTGGTCTCTGAAATGATCCAAAAGGACATGCAGGTCCATTTCAAGCCCCAGTGGAACTCCAGTGCAATGTTCTCTGAGCTTTGAATGATTTAGAATTGGTTGTTTTCTCTGCTGAAATCCCTGGTGGATTCAGGCTTCCGTCTTTTCACAGTCTGCTAGATAACACTGTTGGAGAAGTATAGTAATGTGACACAAAGGAAATAAATGTTTTGCCTTGTCCCTATAAAAGTTGAATTAGTAATGCCCATTAACTACAAAATATGCCAAAGGAAAGTGTATTTCACTACAGCAAAGGTTGCTTTGAGAATCTGATTGGGTTTCATTAATTTCGACGATATTCCACTGGACATTGCTTGTGATTAGGGTGTCTTTTTAAATAGAAGATACAGATATTTGACAAAGGAAAACAGCATTGTATCTAGCTTTTTAGTTTTTGAAATAAATATACAAGCCAGCTTTGACAGCATGTGTTTTTAGAAATAATTTCATAATTATATATGCAAAAATTCTTCCACTCAACATGAAATAAATTAAGCAAATCATCGTTTTAATCAATAGTTGCAACCCAGGCTCATAAAAGAAAAAGAAAGTCCCTCTACCTACCAAAATGTGCTTATACATACAATTCACTGCAGTTTTCAGAAGGAATTAATCCTAAAGACAAAAAAACACCAACAACTTTTATTCCTTTGAACACAGATTACAGAGGCAGAAACAAAAAACTATATATATGTAAAATACGAAAAATACTCAATTCATGACCTCAAAACACTTTTGCCATGCACAATTTGTAAATTACTGAATGATCACATTTGCATCACATAACCAGGTCAATATGTATGTATTTTTGATGTAGTAAATATGCTCGGTAGCATTGCAAAGATGCAACATTTGATTTGTGATACAGAGTACACGGGTACGAGTCCCCTGAAATCCAAATCATGATAAAAGTGCTCAAAGATTTGTAAAACTATTGCGTTTGTTAACACTATCAGTTAGGTTTAAAGGTGGATGTGTTATTTTCAAACACAGAACATTAACCTTTCAGCACCACTCACTGGATATTTCATTTCTGAACTGCTGCAATAGGTACAATAACCAAAATAATATAATTTTACCCGATTCACATTCATCTTTGGATGAAACTAAACACATTTTAGCACCACTCACTGGGAATTTCACTTTAAAAGTTTTATGTTTTTGCAAAAATGACACTGCACAGACACAATTTTCCAATCACACAAGCACAACTGCTCATTACAATGTCACATTATCAAAAAGTTGTTTACCATATAAATACCAATCAATAGCGCTTCAGTTCACAATGACTGAATAAGCCCCTGCATTTGAAAGTGATCTTAAATGTGTTTGATTCTAATGCACCCAGATAATGAGAAAGTGGCTGGAGGAGAAGTGAAGCATGTTCGGTAGACGAATGCCTGTAGCAATGCTAAGTTAAAATAATCAACGCAAGAATGAGAATTGTACCCACATTCAATTAACCTTTAAATGTAGTTGAAATACCACCATAATCCATTTTGTTTCACTTAATAAGTGCAGTGGCTATAAACATTAGTGCAAACATGTTGAAAGCTAACAAACAAACAAACACAAACACACACACACACACACACTGAAACGCACACACACACACACACACACACACACACACACACACACACACACACACACACACACACACACACACACACACACACACACACCATATGGATTACAAAGGACAAACAAACAAACAAGCAATTTGTGTTAAATACTCCTTTTTATTGGGCATGTTATAAACACAAGTTGCCATATTTTTCCCAGATGGTTGAGGTGCATACTTACATTTCACTTGAACAATATAAACAGTGGTAAAGAACACTATTTTAGAACAAGTATTTTAGAACATTCTAAAAAGGTTATTACTTAGAGGTATGAACATTATGCATTCATTTGAAGAATTCAAAACCAGGCCAGCTGTGAACACAGCTGCTCCTTCAGGCAACCAGAAGCCGACTGTCTAAATATTCACATGTTGGCTTGCCAAATCCTGAATATATTTTCCTATTTTACTGTTAAATATGTAGGCTATATCATGGGGTCATGTACAACCTGATATTTCTGTTGAATTCACAGCCTTGGAAGACTTTACAAAGGTTTGAAAGGTTTAAGGTTTCATTAAATTTTTAGTGAACATTGGCATCCAGCTTTTTATTAACACATTTGAAAATATAAAAAACAAGGTCAGGAAAACCTTACTGAAGGTGAAATGTTGCCAGTTTGGATGGCATGAACTCAAAGAATGTGCTCAGCAGCCTGCTGATGTCTTCACAGGCATGCAGTGGGTCTGAAAGTGTAAGACCATTTTGAGAATCTAGAAATCAAAATAAGGTTTAAATCTTTAAATGAAACGAGTTTTAGGATTTAAAAAAAAAGAAAAGAAAAGAAAAGGTATGAAGTAAGATATATAATATACGCTTCCAGTTAAAAGTTTAAATTAAAGATTTTTTTAGTGTTTTAAGTAAATCTCGCAAGTGTCTTATAATCAGCAAGGCTGCATTTATTTGATTAAAATTATATTTATTCTTTATTCTTCAGTCTTCAATATAACATGAATCTTCAGAAATCATTTTAATAGTATTATTATTATTATTATTTTTTTTTTTTTTACTGTGAAACTGTGATATACTACCATTTAAAAATTCAGTTCAATTCAATTCAAGTTTATTTGTATAGCGCTTTTTACGATACAAATCATTGCAAAGCAACTTTACAGAAAATTAAGTTTCTACAATATTTAGTAGTAGCTTATCAGTGGTGACTGTCAGTTTATGTGCATACGGCAGAAATGTTCGGAAAAATCAATAAAAGACAAACAAACAGACGATTAACACTATTAACACTGGTTTGAACATTAACACTATTACCCCAATTTTACAGTCTCTGCACTGGCTACCTATTAAGTTCTGTATCAGTTACAAAATATTATTACTTACTTATAAGGCCCTTAATGGTTTAGCTCCTGCATACCTTCTACCACGCTACAGTCCATACTCCCTAAGGTCACAAAATGCTGGACTTTTGATAGTACCTTGGATAGCAAAGTCCACTAAAGGAGGTAGAGCTTTTTCGCATTTGGCTCCCAAACTCTGGAATAGCCTTCCTGATAATGTTCGGGGATCAGACACACTTTCTCTTTAAATCTAGATTAAAAACACACTTCTTTGGGCAAGCATTCAAATAATGCATCTCATAATTTTGGACTGCAGTTATATCTGATCAAATGCGCATTATTATTCTTTAGCTTGGGTTAAACTAATTAATTTTACATTTATTCAACATAATCAATACTAACAACCCATCTATTTGTTTCTCTGTTTTGCAGAAGCTCTAGTCTGGACCCAGAACACCTGAGAAGAGATGATGCCAACCCTACCACATTTTGCTATAAGTTTGATTGCATAATTGCTGTTAATAGTGTTAATCGTCTGTTTGTTTACGTTTTTTATTGATTTGTCCGAACATTACTGCCGTATACACATAAACTGACAGTCACCACTGATAAGCTACTCCTAAATATTGTAAAACTTAATTTTCTGTAAAGTTGCTTTGCAATGATTTGTATCGTAAAAAGCGCTATACAAATAAACTTGAATTGAAAATAAACTTGAATTATTGACAGCAATTATGCAATCAAACTTATAGCAAAATGTGGTAGTTCTGTATGTTGTCTCTGGGTTAGCATCATCTGAGGTCCTCTAAGGGGTTGGCATCATCTCTTCTCAGGTGTTCTGGATCCAGACTGAAAAAATCTGTGGTAAGGAAACACAATCAATTATGTTCATATTAAGCAGCAAAAAACAAAAAAAAAAAAAAAAAAAACAGTTTTCAACATTTCATTGATAATAATAAGAA
This sequence comes from Cyprinus carpio, assembly GCF_018340385.1. Lineage (NCBI taxonomy): Eukaryota > Metazoa > Chordata > Actinopteri > Cypriniformes > Cyprinidae > Cyprinus > Cyprinus carpio. The sequence goes on from NC_056585.1 coordinate 4,043,238, forward strand.
CCATTATAAATATTTTAGCAACAATAATTAAATTGAGCACCAAATCAAAATATTTGAATGATTTCTGAAGGATCATTTGATTAGAGTAATGACTGCTGAATAAATTAAACGCTGAAATTCATGTTAATTTTTCAATCAAATTCCTTATTATTCCATTTCAGAAAAATGCAGTTTACTCAAGTGGCCTCAGACTTTTGGACTCCTTTGTATTCAGCAGAGTGTTGTTAAACTAGAGACCAGTGTTAGAGACCAGTCTTAAGAGCATTTTTTTTTTTTTAAGGTCTTGGTCTTGACCTCATTTGTACTTGTCTTGGTCTCAGACTAAATGGGCTCGGGATTTTATTTCAAGACCGGTCAAGACCACAACTGCAGGGATGTTGCTAAATTGCCAGTGCACTGTCAATATTATTTGTTAACATCATTAATGTGATGATCTAAAACTTCCAGCTTTAAATGCAATCAATAACTTATTTCTAATTTTATTTATTTTGATACTTATTCACAATTTAATAATTAAATAGTGAAAAAAAACAAAAAAAAAACAAAACAAAAGGCCAATTAAAAAAAAATTTTAAGATTACTTGAGATCTTGTTTGTCATAGTACATAAGTTAAGCAAAATCACAAGAGCTGTTTTCATGAATATGGGCACAACTGAAAAATGTGATATTAATCGTATGCAAATGTTAAACAAACTAAAGTATTAAGTAAATTAGATTTTAGAGACTAACTATTTATTAAAATATGTTTATATATATATATATATTTTCTATATCTCCAAAAAAAATATCCAAAAAAAAACCACCAACAAACAAAAAAAACGGTTCCATTTCTGAGTAACACACAGTGGTAATTCTTTACTGAATAAATCAGTTTTGGTTTGAACAAATCGTTTGGATAAATAATTCAGTGACTCACACATTAAGTGATCTGCCCATTTTGATTAGTCAAAATGTTATTTTTAAAACATTACTCTCAACAATATTTATGCCGTTGCAATTGTATCAGTTCAGATGCAGCTTCTGTGCCACCTCTGCAGTGCAAAGATTAATTTTGTTGTAGCAATTTAATTTGACTGGTAACAGCGCTATATGGTGTCTTATTATTGTAGTTGTATTTACTGATTAAATATTATATATTTTTCAGGCAATAATTGTGTATCTTTCAGATGATTTTTAGGAGTGCTGGTTGGGTTTTGGTCTTGACTAGGTGTCGCCCTGCTTTGGTCTTGTCTTTGTCTCAGCCCCTAAATGTCTTGGTCTTGTCTTGGTCTCCACAGGGGAGCTTGTACTTTAGACTGTAGTTTGTTGCAGATCACACTCCACACTGTTTTTGCTTATAGAAGACTGAACAGAAGACTTTGTGCTACTGAATTTGATTAAACAGACGAGGTGAAGAGTCTAGCGAACTCTTGCAGCATGGGCCATGCATGATTTCAAAGTAGTTGTAAAATAGTCAGCACTTCAGTTTAGGGACCGATTCTCATTATTAACTAGCTGCTTCGTAGCTGTATATATTACTAGCATATTGATTTAGTTTATTAGTACTTATAGAACAGATATTTATGCATTATTCTGCATGAACATATTTTAGATCCCTTAATCCTACCCTATACCTAAACTTAACAAATAAATTACTAACTATTAATAAGCAGCAAATTGGGAGTTTATTGAGGCAAAAGTCATAGTTAATAATTAGTTAATAGTGAGAAATGATACCCAAACTAAAGTGTGACCCAGTCTGGTAAATATAGGTATGTACTGATATTTTGATACACAGTAGTGGTTTGGGTCCATACAAAAAAAAAAAAAAAAAAAAAAAAAAAAAAAATTCACCATTTGTTCAGTGATGATTATGCAGACATAATGGACATATTCAAAATTACACAAAGCTTGTACTTTAGACTGTAGTTTGTTGCAAATCACACTCCACACTGTTTTTGCTTATAGAAGACTGAACAGAAGACTTTGTGCTACTGAATTTGATGAAACAGACGAGGTGAAGAGTCTAACGAACTCTTGCAGCATGGGCCATGCATGATTTCAAAGTAGTTGTAAAATAGTCAGCACTTCAGTTTAGGGATCTATTCTCATTATTAACTAGCTGCTTCGTAGTTGTATATATTACTGGCATATTGGTTTAGTTTATTAGTACTTATAGAACAGATATTAATGCATTATTCTGCATGAACATATTTTAGATCCCTTAATCCATACCCTATACCTAAACTTAACAAATACATTACTAACTATTACTAAGCAGCAAATTGGGAGTTAATTGAGGCAAAAGTCATAGTTAATAATTAGTTAATAGTGAGAAATGATCCCCAAACTAAAGTGTGACCCAGTCTGGTAAATATAGGTATGCACTGATATTTTGATACACAGTAGTGGTTTGGGTCCATACAAAAAAACAAACAAAAAAAAAAAATTCCCCATTTGTTCAGTGATGATTATGCAGACATAATGGACATATTCAAAATTACACAATGGTGAGTCTGTAAATCCAACAAGATTTTATGTGAATCAAATGGCCATGTTGTGTCTCTTTTTATCTTTTCTTTTATTATTATTATTTTTTTTTAACTTTTTGCTATGTTAAGGTTTTAAACCTTTCAAGTGAGATGATAACATGTTTTTGCTATCTGTTATGCTATCTGTAGTAAAGTTTCATTTGTGAATCAATCAGGTTTTAAGACAAATCATTTAAGTGACTGAATCATGAACATAATCTGTAAAAGTATATGCTTTGTTTTAATTTGCAGTATGCTTAAACACTGTTTTGAGAGTCTCTTACTAGATTTTGTTGGAGCAGACTGCACAGAACTGGGTCACTAAGCCAAATCAAATTTTCTCAAACAGCATTTATTTTACATACATTAGCTTTATTTTACAATAAAGCCTAAAGGCTGTAAAGGAATACATAAAGAATAAATCATATTCTGAATTATACAATGCATGTTTGCTATGTAGAAAATATACATGGAATAGAATATCCAAAAAGGCTTTTCATTAAAGGGATAGTTCACCCCAAAATGAACATTTGGACTACAACTTCACTGGCTGTTCTGATTGCTTGATCCTGTGAAACCTCAAGTGATTTTAAAGTCACACGAATATGTTGTAAATGAAGTTCAGTTTCTTGCACAGACCGATCATTTAGATTAATAAAACCTCAATATATCGTCAGGACCCATGGGTATTCATTTTGTTTTCCTTTTTACTGTTTATATGCTTTTTTATTTTAAAATATGGGCAGCCACTGAGTTGCATTTTATGTATCATCAAAGACCACAGTTTCAGTTATATATCTTTACTTTTCTACTGAAGAAAAAGTCACCTGCATCTTGGATGGTCTGAGGGTTTAAAGCTTTAAGTTTTGACATGCTGTGAATCTGATCTTTAATGCCTTATTTTAACTGAATACACATACAAAAAGAGATCATTTTGTAATTTCAACATATTCAGATAACTATTTAGTGGCATCTACTGTAGTACAGCAGGTACAACTCAAACCTTAAACCTGGTGCCAGACATGTCTTCCAAGTTATGGAGAGAAGAAAAAATGACCCCCCACAGTCAACACCTTATACGGTACACACACTGCTCTGTTACCAGGTTTCCATGGTCACTTCTTTTGGTGTCTGTGGTATATCTACTCCATGATTAATTTTACACACAAAAGTTCTGCTTCATGGAGTCCCAGAATGTAGGTATTGCTCCTAGAAAGGCTTCAGTTCATACCCCAACTGCAAATGAATGTTATCAACATAATTTATCACATACTCAGGCACTGAGGCAGGCACAATTTGAGGTGATTCATTGATGGTAGGTCAGGGGTGCAATTCTCAGCAAAGTGTGCCCGTTAGGGACTTCTGCATTCAAACTGTTTTAATTACCATGTTAAATTCCTTAAATATTTTGTTTGTTTGTTGTTGTTGTTTGTTTTGTTTTTTTCTTGATGTCTTGGTGTTGGTTTCAGTTGTGTTCCTTCTCCAGTGCGCGCGCACACACACACACACACACACACACACACACACACACACACACACACACACACACACACACACATATATATATATATGAACTTGAATTTTTCGACACAGATACTCTCATTGTGGCATTGTGTAATGTCTTCAGCTGAGAGATTCTATTTTTGACATTGAACACTTACTCTAGCCACTTCATTTAACTCTTCTGACATACAGTTATTTTATATACAAATATCATATCTTTCTTATATAACTTTACGTTTAGATTATGTATAATTAGTTTTTAGATAGATAGATAGATAGATAGATAGATAGATAGATAGATAGATAGATAGATAGATATCATGCATATGATATTTACACAACCTCCACTTTCACACTTATAGATTCATACAGGCTGTGAAGATAATTCACATTTTGTTTATTTATGCACTCTTTGTACATGAGTCCTTCAACTTGTGAGCCCAGAGAAGCTAAAATTCATGTAATCTGAGTCATAGTCCTCGACTTGAGAAGATTCACAAGTTTACATTGTGGTTATCTATCATTTATCTTGTTTGTGATATGAAGTTTGCCATCCCTTAAAGGCTGCCGGGTCTGTCACTGTGCCATAATTAAAGTGACTAGAAGAGCACAACCCATGCTCACCCCTCCAGACATGCTGTCAAGTGAAGTATCCATGATCCAACAGGGCCGCCTACTCATTTAACTGTAGGGGAGCTGTTAGGGAATTCACTAAAGCACCACGCCCACAACAAATCGACTGCCTCTGAGCGCATGGGGTTAGGCATTATGGTTGTGTGAGTGTTTTTGCCTGACTGCATGACTTTGCAGTTTAATAAAGATTAACTCTTTGACTGCTGTGGCGGATGAAGATGTAGTGTTTAGGCAGACTCCCAATTAATCTTGCCACTGTAGTGGCCATTGGCTGTAATGATGCAGAGGGCTCCAATTAAGTTGTACACCAGTGTCTGACAATGTTTTGTAGAGATGGCTCCAATTTACATCATAGTGCTAATGAAGATGTTTCATTTGTGAATCAAATGGATTCCTGAGTCTGTCAGTTACAAAGCAGTCCATTAAAAAGTTAGCTTATTAAATGACTCATCAAAGTTGTGTGTGAAATAAAAAAAAAAAAAAGCCAACCAAACAGAAAAGAAATGCCCTTAAAACACTAAAGTTCCTAGACAAAACTGCCTTTGAGATCGAAATGAAGTTAGGATGGTCCTGATTTGTTTGAAGGTCTCAAAAAGTACTGCATATTTGAAAAGTTTAATGTTGCGTTTACTTATCTTTGTTGAAACAGCAGCTATGTTTGTTTACACAATTAATCAGTTAGTAATCAAATTGATGGCTCAATAAGATTGAAAAGGCTTCATGTAAACACCTCGGTTGATCCGACTGAGCTTGATCTGAATGCAATTTCAATTTTTTTGAAAGGGATCATGCAGACCTTAAATAATCTGATCGATAGAAAAAAAGAAAGAAAAAAAAGTCTATTTGATTATGTTATGTTATGTTATGTTATGTTATGTTATGTTATGTTATGTTATGTTATGTTATGTTATGTTATGTTATGTTATGTTATGTTATATTTTTGTTTTGATGTACATGTAAATTAATATTTAAATAGGACATATAAATAGAACTGTCAACATCTGAACCTGGATTGGATACATTTAGATAAACACACACCTGGAGCAGTGGGCAGCCATATTGCTGCAGTGTTCCTGTGGCTCAGTGGTAGAGCATTTCATTAGTAGGGCAAAAGGTCATGGGTTCAGTTCCCAGGGAACACACATACTGGTAAATAAATAAATAAATACACAATGTATAGCCTGAATGCACTGTAAGTCGCTTTGGATAAGTGTCTGCTAAATGCATAAATGTAAATATAATGTAAATTAAAATTAATGCATGTGAACATACCTATACTGTGAAATTGTTAATTGATTGTTTATTCTGAGTTCCATTCTGTGAGGCCTCGGCTCATCATTCACTCTTGCTCCATTACACACAGGTTTGTGAGTTCAGCACCATGGACAGCACCACAATAAATGCACATATGGGCAGCCCTGGGATTTGACATGGCTGAAGGAGCATGGCAGGATCGTCAAAGCCTGTTAGTCTCTACTGAGACTGCTCCGTTAGGTGAATAGGAAATTGACTGAAACATCCTTCTCCCTCTTTTGATCCCTAGTAAAAAAATAAAATAAAAAATGGCACTATCCCGTGGGGACATGGGAGAGGAGTTGTGAATGGCAGGATAGATCATATGCAGATGCTAATATGCTGTCTGTAGTATTATACTACATACATGCATACCTTATAGAACATACATTATTAACAGTTGTGAAGTAAGTTCTTCATGTGATTTTGGACATCCATGTTCTCAATCACATGAAGGGGAGCAGTACCACACCTCCCTTTCCCTATTTTTCATGCTGAAGCTGTGTACCATACTTATTTACTTATTTTCAAAAACTATTATTATTATTATTATTTTTTTATTATTATTATTATTTATTTATTTATTTTTCTTGAATAAAAATACTGTTAGAATAAACCACTTACATCCGTTAAAGACACAGTATAAAACATTTCAAACATGTTGGAAATGTTGCCATAGTTATTCTGGATTTAGTCTGTTTTTCTTTTTCTGTTTCTTCTTGTCATTCCAGACAGACTGGATGATGATCAGATCAGATCTCTGTATGGTCCATGCTGGCTGTTGTCAGACTCCTTGTGCATTCAAAAATCTCACTGGATTTTTACAATGTATGGCAAAATAATAGTTTGGAAATGTAAACTGATATTACTGACATAGTACAATTTTTTATTTTTATTTTGCACAGTACTTGTGTGTGTGTGTGTATATAAATATACAATCATCCATAAATAATCAAAATTAATAATGTAGTTGTTTATGTTTGGTTGAACAACTTTTTATTGTATTTTTTATTTCATTTTTTTCATTCCACTTTCTGTCATTCCAATTTAAATTACAATTCACAATCTTGTGGAATGCGAAACATTTTAATTCCGGTCATGTTACATAATGTCATAGTTTTCTGTCTTAAAAGTGGTGTTTGATTTTTTTTTATCTTTGCTACATGATGTAGAAAAATACAGACTTCACTGCTGCAAATGAAATGGCAAACTGCTCCTACCTTTTAGATCTGAAGAAAGGCCTCTAAATGTTATGTTACACTGTCATTTTCAAAGTCATTCAGATGAAACGGCGTTTAATGGAAGAACAGCATTCATTTAAAACCACTAATACTCTAAAACAATAATTGTGTATATGCTCCTTGTGAAGGAAGTATTTCAAACCTCTGAAGCAAAGACCAGAGGCAACTTGATCATTTCTCAATAAACTGTTATTTATTCCAGTCAGTTTCCTGAAGCTGAAATGTCACAGGACGTTTGTACTGTGAATAATTCCTGACCTTTTGCCTTCTGTACTTATTCATGGTTTGCGTAGGCTACTGTCCTCAGAAATCATAAACATCACTGGCAATTATGTGAAGCTTAAAGGGGTCATCAGATGCAAAATTTTACATAATGTTTGAACATAAATGTGTGTTGGAAGTGTGTGTAGACATCCATCCTTTACTGATAAAATTCCACCCAGTGTTTTAAATCAATATTTTAAATCCCCTTTCTCAAATCAGGCTGTTCTGAGATTCCTGTCAGAATGATGTAGTTCTGCACAGGCCCCTCCCATGAGTTGATTGAGAAGGCCATCTTACCTTCAACCCACCCTGAGTGAGCTGTGAGCTTTCCGCCATTGTGTCAAATCTGGTGCAGGGGAAGACAAGAACATCCCAGATTAAGCGATTGAGGTGTTTTGTTGTTGGATGTAATAATGAGCATAACACTCGTCACTTACTACCGACAACTGAGCCACGGAAGATGCAGAGGATTAATGTTACTTTCATTTTTTGAAGGGAATGTGCCAATCCCCAATCTGCCTAAATGCATCTAAATCAAGAAAACTAGAAAACTCGAAAAACAAAGATTTTTTTTTTTTTTTTTTTTTTGAAACAGCTTGAATATTAGATCTCTACAGATGGGCGGGAATAAAATACCCCTTTCTGCTGATTGTTCAACCAAAGATCAAACTGTGCCATCATCAGTTCTTACTCATTTCTGCAGAATAATACTAATGATTCTTAAAGCATTTATTGCTAATACATTTCTTCTCTTTCTCATCAAACTACCAGACCATAACAAATTGCTCGACACAAACCTGTTCCCACATCAGACATTAGTTAAATTTTTTGGCACACTGCCTGTTTTATTTAGCTGACCAACTAACAATCTGTTTTGCAAAGTTTCACGAGAGACATTCTGAAACTCTTAACATAACAAAGACATTGATGTAAAAAGTCCAAATTCGGTATTGAATGCAACAGGCAATTTGCAACGGGTTGAGCTCAAATCTATGGTGCAGTCCTCGAATAGACAGCGGGCAGATGTATTTTTCAACACATGGCCATCCACAGGAGTGCAGAGTGGGTGTCTTCAGCATCTTAAATAATGCAGCTCTCTAAATTAGATTTTCCTGACTTTAATGAATGTATTAATGAGGCCCATTGACACACTACTTTATGCAAATAAGCCAGGATGCAAAGAGAGAGAACAAATGTTAAATAGGTCACTGTGAACTTGGAGAGGAGACAGGGGATAAGGGCAACTCTACCAAGCTCATTACTTAATTACCATCATTGGCTTCCGCAGCGTGTCGCGGTAGGGGTTCTGCCTATTTTCATTGTGATTATAATTATACCTGTAACAGTAGAAAGTGGGGTGCGCACAAAAGTATAGAACAAGCAATTGTCTAATCTATCCTATGTGACAGATACGACCTTCTGTCAAGTACAGACAGAAGATCATCACTGTCTCCCAAAGCCTAGTGAGCTGCCTACAGGGGCAGTATTATAGTGTCACGGGTCCTTCAAAGAGCAGGGATCTTAATTGTGCTGCCTCGAAAGATGCCTCGTCTAACTCTGAGACAGCATCCTTTGTGGAAAGCCGATGCCAGAATGCATTGTACAGTGCTCAGAGGGAAAATAAATCCAAGATGGTTGACAAAGAGAAAGTATTCATAACAATTACAAATTTTATGAATAATGATTGAGAAGTATGTATATAGTATACAGACAGTACGTAGAATACATGGTTTAATTTAATATGTGTATCCCTTGATTAATATTCAATGTGATCTTAGGTGCTTTATATATCTCAGTTGGTAAATAAACCCAAGATGGCAGACAAATCGAGAGAAAATATGGAAACAGTTTACAGTAAGGTTCCATTTGTCAACTACGTTCAATGCATTAACTAACAATAAGCAATATCTTTGTGTAAAATATTTATTAATCTTTGTTTACATTAGTTAATAAAAATACAGCTGTTCATTTTTAGTCAATGTTAGGTCAGGTCTCCATGGGCCCCTCACTCCTCCACCGCATCATACCCTCTGGCGTACTGCAATGCGCAACTCGTACGCCATCTCCTCCTTTCGAGTCAGAAGCATCTGAGGTCGCTTCGTGCCGTTCACGTCCCAGGCGAGCTCAATCTTGCAGCCGATGAGCTCTCACATCAGCCCGCCCTTCCGGGAGAATGCCGACTCCACCCTGAGACAGTCCAGCTGATCTGGAGACGCTTCGGGGAAGCTCAGGTAGACCTGTTTGCCTCTCTGGACACGTCCCACTGCCAGCTGTTCTAGGAGCAGGTAGCTCTTAGTAGCGCCATACTGGCCCAGTCGGACTTGGTTTCCAGAACTGATGCTCCTCAAGACAGCCCCTCCTTGGCATATTCCTCTGAGGAAGAATCTCCTTTCTCAGAGAGAAGGCAACCTATGGCACCCGCACCCAGACCTGTGGAATCTCCACATGTGGTCTCTGGACGGGACGCAGAAGTTCTAAGTGGTTTACCTCCAGCGGTAGTAAACACCATCACAAAGTTCAGGACCTCAGACCAGCTCTTTGTGAGCCTCGGAGGACAGCAGAAGGGAAAGGCTGTCTCCAAACAAAGACTTGCCCACTGGATAGTGGAGGCTATAGTCTTAGCATATCAGGCCCATCGCTTGCTGTGCCCCCATGGAGTAAGAGCACACTCTACAAGAGCTGTGGCTTCCTCCTGGGCTTTGGCACAGGGCACCTCGATAGCAGACATCTGTAGAGCTGCCGGCTGGGTGACACCTAACACGTTTGTGAGATTCTATAATCTCCATGTAGAGCCTGTGTCCTCTCGTGTACTCACCTCAGATGGTCTGTAATGCTGGACCCGCTTAGTATCAATCACGCTTGCTGCGCCATTCCCCTCTATGGACCGAATATGTGCGCTTAAGTGCTTCTTTTTTTTGTTAACAACTGTTTATTGAATTTTCTTCTGTGAACAGTAGTATCAAGCAAAAAGCAACTGTGTAAATTTAGAACCCATCCCATCCCAACCCACCCCCCACCCCCTGGTAGACTTAAGGGTAGAGAAAAAATAAATAAATAAATACATAAAGTAAAATAAATAATAATAATAATAAAAAAGTAATATTAATACATAAAATGCAATAAAATAATATTTACAAAGATTTTAGAAAGATGACACAACATTAAAAGATGAATGCCATAAATTAACAGTTTTCACATTAGACCCATGTATACGAGAAGTTGATAATTCCATCAAGATAATGTCCAACAAATATACCGCCCAGGTTCATCTGTCCATTGTTTGAGGAGGATTCCAACGGTTGAATAGCAACTTTTTTTGCTGCAGTGAGAGCAGCTAACAGCCATCTTTGTTGGATGGACAATGTGAGGTCCCAAAAGTCATTCATGAAAAAATGGCGTGGAGTCAAACAAATCTCAGTACCCAACAAATAAGAAAGGTCCTGTGAGAGCTGAGTCCAAAAAGGAGAGAGAGAGAGAGGGGCAATCCCCCCCCCACCAACAAAAAAAAAAAACAAACGAAATTGCTAAAATGTGCCTAAAGATCCTTGTTTCATTGGAGTCAAGTAAACCCTATGCAGCAATTTCCAATTAATCTTTTGTTGGTTAGGGTTTTTAGAAGACAGTTTAAACATTCCCCATATCTGATCTGAAAATAAAACATGCACATCCTCATTAAGATCCTTAACCCAAACAGTTGTAATAGATAAAGGTTTGTATGAATGCTCAAGAAGAAAAGATAGATGACTGAAGCAGAAGAGGGACATTCCTCAGAGGGAAGGATTAGTTTGCGCAAAGGGTGAATAGGCAGTTGAGAGTTCCAGGGCAAATACATAAAAAAGGAAGTGCCTGGCAGATTATTTTGAGTTTTAAGATTCTGGAAGGATTGTAAACCACTATCATCATAGATATCTCCCAGAGTGTTTACTTTATGATGAGTCCATTGTGGACAATGGAATGGAGTATTGCCTGACATAAGATTATTGTTGTGGAAAATTGGAGAATGCTTATGCCATATTGTAACTAGTTGTAAACGTCTTTCAACATCCCTCCATGTGGATAGGAGATGGGTTATAATGGGACCAAACCTAGATTTACACTGCCTAAGCGGAACCCCAGAAAAAAAAAAACAAGATGCTTCAATTTATATGGATAAACAATAGATTCCTCAATTGCTCTCCAAGATACAGAAGCATCAGGGTCAAACCAAACTGATAAAGGGCGGAGAGAAAAGGCTTGAGCATACAGTCTAAAATTAGGGAAAGAAATACCTCCATGTAATCTACTTCGATGTAAGATAGTCAGTTTAATACGAGGATGTTTCCCATCCCATTTGTACCGTGAAACACATGCATCAAGTTTGTTCCAGTAGCCAACTGTTGGAGTGAGTGGAATCATGGAAGAAAATAAATCAATATGTGGGAGAACATTCATTTTAATCACCAATATACGAGCCTGAAGAGAAGTAGGAAGACGAGACCAATTTTCCAAATCTGAGGATATTATGGCTAGAATACTATTATAGTTTTTTGAAAGAATTTCTTGCAGGGAAGGAAAAACATATATCCCCAAGTACTTAAAGTTTTGAACCAATGGAATAGATACCGAAAGGGAAATGGGATCAAATTTAGAATTGAGGGGAAGTAAACATGACTTACTCCAATTAATTTTAAACCCAGAGAGAGATCCAAAATGGTAAAATAAATTCAATACATGAGGAGTAGTATGTGACGGCGTCCCCAAAACCAAAAGATATCATCAGCAAATAAAGAAATATGATCATGAGTATTTGTTATAATTATGGGAGAAATAGTTTCAGATTGTCGGACCACTTGAGCTAAGGATTCCAAGGATAAAGCAAATAACAGAGGAGAAAGCAGGAAACCCTGACTAGTACCTCGATGTATAAAGAATGGGTTAGAGCAAACAGAACCTGTGAGAACAGAGGCTGCTGGATTGACTTACAGAACTTTTATCATGTTTATGAAACTCGATCCTAGACACAGATGCTGTAGAACCGCCCATAAATAGTTCCATTCAAGCTGGTCGAAAGTTTTCATTGCATCTAGAGATAATACTGCACAAGGGGAGGATGAACTATTAGTTGAATTAATAATATGATATAACCTGCGTAAGTTATCCAAAGCTGGGCGAGATTTAATAAACTCTGTTTGGTCATGATGAACTAGCCTGTTCATAAATTTCTCTAGACAACGAGATAGTACCTTAGCATATAATTTAACATCAGTCCCTATCAAAGAAAGTGGCCGGTAACTAGAACAAGAAGTCGGATCTGTATCTTTTTTTAACAAGAAAGGAATAACAGCTATATTAATAGATGGGTGAAATGAGCCTTGAGTAACTGAAAAATTTATCATATCTAACATGAGGGGTCCTAAATCCGACCAAAAAGTAGAATACAATTCGACTGGAATACCATTTAAACCTGGGGATTTCCCCTTGTTTATAGATTGGTTTGCTGACTCCAGCTCCTGAAGAGTAATCGGTTCAGCCAGGTAATCCGAATCTGAATCTGACAGCCTAGGTAAATCAAGGTTGGACAAAAAAGATGCAAAAGAGTCAGGGTCACCAACAGCAGAAGAAGTATAAAGGTTAGAGTAAAAAGAATGAAAAGAGATATTAATGTCTTTTGGGTCTGTCATAATGAGTCCGGATTGGGATTTCACTGCTGAAATATTAGCAAACTTTTCACTGTTGCGTATTCTTAGAGCTAAAAGGTGGCTTGGTCTACTTCCTTGAAAATGATAATTCTGCCTGCATCTTTGAATCAGGAATTCTGCCCTGGATCTCAGTAATTGATTAAGTTCGGACCTAAACGCCATGATTTTGCTGAGTGTATTGTCTGAGAAACAACGCTGGTTATCTCTAGTCAGATTCCGGAGCTGTGATTCCAGTTCAACTATCTTTTTATGTTGTTTTTTCTGAAGGAAAGAGGCATATGAAATTGAGTTATTCCTTATAAATCCTTTAACTGCATTCAAAAGTGTTTGCGGATCATCCACTGAGCCTTGGTTAATTTCAATAAACTCAGCAAGTTTATTTCTGAATTGACTGCAAAAGTTTTCATCCTGTTACAATTTAGGGTTAAATCGCCATCTAGTTGCACATTCTTAGAATGTCCTCAAAGTGCACAACAGTGTTCGCCATTTTATCCACCATATCACCCGTGGTCGGTGGCTTGGATTTCTTCTTAATTGGAGAAGCCGACGGGTACGCCAAACGTACAGAGCTCTACTCAAGTGTGACTAGGTTCATGAGCACGTCACGTGACTCCTCCTGCGCTTAAGTGCTTCTCAGTTCAGTTTCCCTCTTGGCGATCCCTGTTGAAGTTCCTCCCGCACCCTCTGCAGTCAGGCGTGGTGGAGCACCAGACACCAGGTCCAGCACTCGTGTGTATGCCCAAGGTCAGCCCTTGTGCTGGGCTAGGTGCCCGTGTGTAGTGATTCCCCCTTCAGGTGATCCCACATGTGTATTCTTCCACGGTACGGCTTCCCTTATGGTAAGCCTGTGTCTTTCCCTGGCAGAGATTTCTCTGCTGTCTGCTGCTACTGCAGGGACTTCCATATGTAGCACTGCCCTATGGCCAGTCCATATGTGTAATTTCCACATGTTACCTCCTATGCGCAGGATGTGGTTCCGTAGTGTTCCCCTGCTTGGGTACGCTTTCCCAGTGCTATCCAATCCCACTGTACGGAACAGCAGTGGTGGATTCCTCTGCCTAAGCCCTGTCCTATCTTCCGCCCCAACTAGTGTGGGGGGGACTTGCCGGCTTTCGCAGGGCACTGGAGGGGGTCAGCAATAGTGGCACTTTCCATACGGATCCCAATTCGTCAGTCACTGACGTAATGTTGAACTGACTGAAAGGGAATGTTTCGGTTACGTATGTAACCCTCGTTCCCTGAAGGAGGGAATGAAGACGTTACGTTCCGTCGCCACAGTTGCTGTACCACCGCTGTACGGCCAAGGCACACCGTCTCGGCTCCTCAGCGAAAAACTGAATGTGCGACTGCACGTGCTCTCCTTATATACCTGAGCTGCGGGATGGGGTGCATGATGCAAACATTCATTGGCTTGTTTTGTTAACACTCGAAGGCGATTCATCTCTCTAGAAAGATCCCACTTCGTCAGTCACTGACGTAACGTCTCCATTCCCTCCTTCAGGGAACGAGGGTTACATACGTAACCGAGACGATATCTACTTAAAACCAAGCCAAGAGGATTTAAATCAGACTATGACTGAGATGCTTTATGGTTTTTAAATGGATGTGCCAAAAGCTGCTTATATTCTGTGGATAGAAATTACTACTCCAGAACCTTCTACCGCATGTTGAAGTACACACATATAGTAAATGCCTTTGTACCATATTTAGTGTTTTTGATATGCTGGATGATCATATGAGACAATCAGTTGCAATCAATTGAATAACTTTATATATAGCCTATTTTCTGTTTTTATAAACCATATGTAAACAAATCCACACACAAGCTGCTTTACTTTCACAGTCTTACAGTAGTAGAGAGAATGAATTAAAAGTAAACAAGGTCCAAGGTCCCAGCAAAAGGGATCATTAATCACCATAAGGGTGCTGTCAAATGAAACACAACTATATACAAAAAAACTTCAACACTTAAGAGAACTAAACTTTGATTAATAAACCTCTAGAAAAAAAGAAGCAAAAAAGTTTTGTACACATAAGGTACTAATCAGAATCAGAATGAACTTTAATGCCAGGTATGTTTATACATACAAGGAATTTGTTTTAGTGACAGAAGCTCCACAGTGCAACAGAATGACAGTGACAAGACAGAACACAGATAATAAAAATAATAATATAAAAATATACAAAATAGACATTGTACAAAAAGGCAGAAACACAATATATAGTATAGACAATTATGTATGTACAGGTATGATATGTGTAAATTTGAAATGTACACAAGTATGTGTGTTAAATAAATAATGTATACTAGTGTTGCACATTCCACGATTATTGTCAAGTTATTGCTAAGTTATTGATTGTCCCACTTCAGGTCCTGAGAGATAGTGCTGTTCATGATGGTGAGTGGAGGGAGAGCATGGGGATTTCTCCTGAAGTCCACGATCATCTCCACAGTTTTGAGCGTGTAAAGCTCCAGGCTGTTAAGACTGCATCAGACAGCCAGCTCTTTAACCTCCTTGCAGGAGGTGTGAATGGTGTTTTTTTCAAACCTGCAGTAAAACTCGATTCTCCACAGTGTTGGGGGATGGTGTCTTGTAATTGGTGATGTCTTTCAGACCTTTCCACACTGAAGCAGGATCACTGGAAAATAATTGGTTCTTTAGCTTTCCAGTATAATTCCTCTTTGCCAATCTCCATTTCCAGTGTGTATTTGGCCGGTCTATACAAGAATCTGTCCCCATTACTGTGAGGATCTTCTTTGGCCTGACGGTGCTGTCTGAGTTTTGCAGTGAACCATGGTTTTTCAATGTTGTAAGTTAGATGAGTCTTGATAGGAATGCACGTCTTCATAGAAACTGATATAAGATGCTACAGTCTCTGTGAGCTCATTCACATCGGTGGCAGCAGCTTCAAAAACACTCCAATCAGTGAAGTCAAAACAAGCTTGTAAATCCTGCTCTGCTTCATTTCCATCTCTTTACAGTCCTTAATACAGGATTAGTTGATTTCAGTTTCTGCCTATAGGTCAGTATAAGATGAACTAAACAGTGATCAAAAAGCCCAAAAGCTGCCCGTGAGATGGAGCGATATGCATCCTTTATTGTGGTGTAACAGTGATCCAATATATTACTGTCTCTGGTGGGACATGTAACATGCTGTCTGTATTTTGGCAGTTCACGGGAAAGATATGCTTTATTAAAGTCCCCAAGAATGATTATAACAGAGTCTGGGTGTTGTTGTTCTGTGTCTGTGATCTGATCAGTGAGTTTCTGTAAAGCTGAGCTCACGTGCGCTTGATTAGGAATGTAAACATTCATGAGAATGAAGGAGCAAAACTTACTCAGTGAATAGAAAGGCTTGCAGTTAACGAAGAGCCTTTCTAGATCAGGACAGCACATCTTCTTTAACGCTGTTACATCTGTACACCACGTTTCATGATGTAAAAATATGTCCCGCCGCCGGACGACAGACACTTTCATTTATGAGCCTCAGGACAATTGTTTTATAGGTGGTATCCTCTAGACTTTATACATGGGACCTCTGTTCCCTTGACGACAGCTCTGGCCATAGTGCATTGCCTAAGCACAAATAATTAACTTATTTAAATGCTAGGGCCTATGGGTATTTCACTATTAGAGGATTCCACTGGTGCAAACTTATTATTATTATTATTATTATTATTATTATTATTATTATTATTATTATATTTTGTTTTATTTTATTAAATATTTTTATTTACTGTTCTTTATCCACCATTCAAAAGTTTGGGGTAAGTGCTTAAATAAATTAATACTTTTATTCAGGTTGCATTAAATTGATCAAAAGGCTTTTATATTTTTACAAAATAAGAAAGAAATAAGTAATAATATAAGAAATAAGTAAGTAAGTAAACAAATAAATAAATAAATAAATGCATTTCTTTTTTTCCAAATAAATGATGTTCTTTTAAGCTTTCTATTCATCAAAGAATCTTAAAAAAAAAAAAAAAAAAAAAAAAAATGTTAAGCAGCACAACTGTTTTCAACACTTATAATAAGAAGAAATGTTTATTGAGCATCAAACCAGCAAATTAGAATTATTACTGAAGGATCATGTGGCATTCAAGACTGGAGTAATGCTTTACATTACAGGAATAAATACATATTTAAACAATTTATGTATTTATTTATTGTTATTTTTTACAGTGAGCATATACTTGTGGTGAGTATATACTTGTTTTTCAAAAAAAAAAAAAAAAAAAGTACAGATTACAGACTTTTTAAGGGACATTTGATCTTTGATTAATTAGTCAGTTTGCCACCCAACCTAGATCTTTGCTTCTATTGTTTGATAATAATAATAATAATAATAATAATAATAATAATAATAATAATAATAATAATAATAATAGTAGTAGTAGTAGTAGTAATAATTTACACATGGTAAAATTTTTCATCCTTCCAAAAGAAGGGTTTTGTAGAAAAAAATAATTTTCTGATTAAGGTGCGACTCGAGCACTAAGCGCATTAACTTTCCGGGCTTGGCTGCATTGCCTGGAGAATTGCCAAAGACAGTGTAAAGCCTGGAGCACTATACCCCCCTCACCAGCACTTACCACACGTGTCACAATCTATTTGAGTATGAATTGACATTCTCCATTACTCTATGGAAGATTTGCACATTTTCACCTCTATTGTATCCAGCGTTCTCCAATTCGTCTGCAATTGCTTGTTTTAGCAATGTCTGGCAATGCCTGGATGTTATGCCTCCAGCATATTATTCTCCATGCTTGGTTTAAGAAAGCATAGCAAATGAAGACAACTGAAATCTATATATGTTTGATGTCTTAAGGTGTCATGATTAACATAGCCTCCTTGGATTATTTATGGCCTCAAATGCTTAGGAGTCTAATAGCAGATAAGACATGGCTGGCAGTAATCGCTCCAATGCATTATTTCTCTTGCCTTTAGCAGGGTATTTAAAGAATCCTGCACCAGGGATCAAATCATTACCAGATTATGAAGCAGGCATAATCCAACTTTTAGATGCTTTTCTGGCTTAAACGTTCAGGGAAGTTTTTCAGAAGATGTTTCCTTTGGATTAGAACTTTCCTTAGATGATATTCTTTAATGGGATATCACATTGCTTTGAAATGTTATACTGTATATGGCACAGGGCATTACTGTGAAAATGCTTAGTGTCACAATTTCAAGATATTACCACAAGTTTCTAAGAATCAATGAATAATTACTTTAATTCACTAAACCATCTAGACATTAAAAAAAAAAAATATATATATATATATATATATTAAATATATAATATATATATTAAAAAAAAAAAAAAAAAATTAAAAGGACAAAGACATTTAAAAAGTACAAACAGAATGGAGAAAAAGGAGATCTATAATACCTAAATAATTTTATCCATTAGCATTCCATTTCTTTATTATTTATTTTATTTTATGCAAAGGTTACCCTAGATTGATGTTTTTCATAGTATTTTATTTAATTTATTTTTATTTATTTATTTATTTTTTATTCTGAGCTTAGATGCCATATGACTAATCACTCTGGAGATTAAATTAATAGCTGCATAACAGAAATGAAACTGATGTCACCCTTAGAACACATCTCATATTTTTAAAAGCCTTGCAAAAATGACTCATTAAATGATATTTTGTAATATTATGAGATACTTGTGACTTTTCCTTCCAAAACACACATCTTCTGTCAATGGCCGACAATAAAGTAATATGCTTTTTTTACCCCCTAGATAGTGTATTTATCGACATCTACCAGCAGAGGCTAACTGGATCATGCTAACCAGCCAAACTCTGACTGCTTGGAAGGCACACAAATCAATGTCCGTTCTCCATCAGCCTTTGATCTTTCCTGGTGCCAAACCCAGAACCTCCCCAGGGAACCCATAGAGCCTTCCGGACTGCCAGCTCATTTGCATTCAGCATTGATCACCACACAAAACCACCCACTCTGTCATCTGTCATTTAAGGTCTGGAGCACAGACTCCCCAAGGTCATCCCAAGCATTCTGACATCACTCAAATCAGCCCACAGGAATATGGTCTAATCTAATTAGACTGATTATTTCAAATTCGGATCACTTCATCATATGGAAGGGCCCTAAAGTTTGTGCTCTACATTACCATGCTCTGATCGGGATTGATTATTCACTCTGTGCACAGTGGAAACACCAGCACAAATGGAAGAGCTGGAGGTTTTTTTCAAGGGGTCAAGGGCTGGCTGGTTAGCATGGCACCATTAGCCTCTGCTAGCAGATGTTGTGACTATACACTATGCTTCTAAGAAGCTTCTTTTCCACTTAATATCTATATATTTATTCATAATTAGCCATGTATTCTGCCATTTTTGTTTGTTTGTTTGTTTGTTTGTTTGTTTGTTTGTTTTTAAATGACAAATAGTAAAGCACAGTACATGTTTTACTGGGGCCTGAATCTTTTTTTTTTTCTTTTTCAATAATCTGATACACTCGGATGTATGTCACAATATGGAGGAAAAGATCTGTCTTTGCTTCCATTTCATTACTACTTTAAAAGTGTAAAATTGACTTAAATCTGTATCCAGGTAATTTAGACCTTCTTGGATAGTTTTTAAAGAAGCTAGGAGTGAAATTCAATGGCATTTGACATTAATTTACTTGGCCCTGTGTCAAGTAGATAGTTGAGAGTAAACATTTGCTGGGAAAAGTCATTAGAACTGACAAAGTAGGCTTGTTTCAAATAGTTCTCTTTGTGTCAGAAAATTAACTATTTAACTCTCCATTATGTTGTGGGGTTATTTTCAGTGCTGATTAGAGCGCAGTCATTGCATGCTAAGTAGACAAAACAGACTTCAGCTAATAAATGAATTCAGCTAATAATGAAGGATATGCTGTGACTGATTGCAGTGTTTTTAAAAGCTGTAACAACCTATAACAAAAATATTACATACATGATATAATATTGGGTAACACTTTATAATAACTTTCATCAATAAGTCATTAACAGACATTATATAATGCCTAATGGATCATTAGTTAATATATATTATACCTACATTTCACTGCTTGTTGTGTCATATGTGACCATAAGGGTCAATTTTTTGAAATTGAGATTTACACATCATCCGGAAGCTGAATAAATAAGCTTTCCAATGATGTATGGTTTGTTAGGAAAGGATGATATTTGGCCGAGATACAACTATTTGAACATTTGGAATCTGAGGGTGTAAAAAAAATCAAAACATTGAGAAAATCACCTTTAAAGTTGTCTAAATGAAGTTCTTAGCAATGCATATTACTAATCAAAAATTAAGCTTTGATATATTTTTATGGTAGGAAATTTATAAAATATCTTCATGGAACATGATTTATTTAATTAATTTAATATCCTAATGATTTTTGGCATAAAAGAAAAATGTATAATTTTGACCCATACAATGTATTTTTGGCTTTTGCTACAAATATACCTCAGCGACTTCAGACTGGTTTTGTGGTCCAGGGTTACATATAACTTGTATGTGACAAATAAAAGCTTGAATCCTGAATCTTGAATGAATATTCAAAGAGTTAGAAACATGAGATAATGTGCTTATTAAAGGGGACATAACACACACATTTTCACCAATTCTCATGTTAATCTTAAGTACCTACTGTATATAGTAGTATTGCATCCTTCATATCTCAGAAGAGACTTAAGTTTTATCAGAGCACTTATGCGCTTATCCAAAAAAAAACACAAAAATAATACACATTTACACAAAACCCCCGATACCACATCACAACCGAGATAATTTAATTTTTTTCGCTGGGACCGCTCAGTATCACACAATCTGCAAATCCAGCGTTGAACTGGGCTTTGTTTATAAAACATTTGTCACCGAAATGACAGGAACAGACAAACATGTGTGAAACTCTGTTGCTGTCTCAGAAAAACAAACTGCATCCACTGTTCACGTAATGCTGGGTTCTTTGGGAAGTTGAACAAGGTTCTCTTTTCCTTACATCCAAAAACACACTTCTTTGGTGACATTCTTCTGGAGTGAGTCCTGTGCAGTGTGCTGTGCTGACGACTTACGTGAGCCAAATGAAGCATGTTGGTGAGCACGCGCTCTCGCTTTATTTGCTGTGTGCACGTGCTCTTCAGAGATAACTGCCCATCCAAGAAATCCCGCTCTTCGTGACGTCATGAAGAGCCATGCTCTCGGAAAAAAACCCAAACCTTATTTGAACCAGGAAGGAGTGTATTTGGCACAGAAATACTCCGTCATACGTCCACATTGTTTTCTTTTTTTTTTCTTTTTAAACTTTGGCCATGTTTAGCATGAGAATCCAACTCTTTAACGGTGTAAATTACTCTTATTTGCTAATAAACTTATTAAACATTAATAAACATTAGATAATGTTCAAACAAGCAATTATTTCAAGTTAAAATGCTTACAAATATAATTAAACGTTCAATTCCGTATGATCAAGCACTTATTGTAAATCAACAAATGATTTTAACAGATGTTTAACAGATGTTATAAAATGATTAAAAAATTGTGTAAATGCACAGCGCTTTTGCTGCTATTGAGGGGTGATATGGGCAAGGTTAGGGACAGGTTTGGTGATATAGGAAGGTTTAAGGTTGGTTAAAGTGTCAACAGTGTACAGGGAATATTTATTTATTTATTTATCTCATATTTCTAGCTATGTGAATATATATTAACTAATGATTTATTAAGCATTATATAATGTTTGCTAATGATTTTTAAATTAAAGTTGTTATAAAGTGTTTCCGAATATTGTTACTTTACTTAACATTTCATGAAATGTTGTGTTAATGTTATGTTAAAGTTGCTGTGATATTGTTCACGTGTTCCTATGATTTGAATGAAATGTCTTAATGTAATGTTACCTTAATGGTAATTTAGAGTTCATTTGATCATTATCTGTTGCTTTGACAGAGTTACTTAAATTATTTTATAAATTATTTTATTAAGTCAATCTACTGAGACCAAATGACATGTGACTAATTGTTATAATGAAAAAGCTGATGACAACATACAAATGCATTTTGATATTTTACTTTCAATTTAGTCTTTCTTTCATTTTATGTAAATCGATGGTTGCTTATATGTAGTGTTCATTTGATGGTGATATAATATTGTGTCAGTGCTAATACATCAAAATAAAATAAAATAAAATAAAATAAAATAAAATATTAAATTAAATCATTAACCATACTCGTCCTGAATCAACACTTTGACAATACTCTGAATGAATGTTTATCTAATGTAAACTACATTAAAATACAACAATGGCTATTGTTCCAACAAAACTGATTAAAAACAGACTCTAAGATAGAAACAACACCTTTGAGGAAAGAAGGTCCCTGAGTTGAAAGATGAAATTGAACACGGGTCTTCAGGGAGCAATATTTTTGAGTTGTCCGGGACTTTGTCAGTTCCCTTTGAAAGCGGTAGTCAATTTTCAATCCACTGCATAGTGCAATAAAACAAGAGTAAAGTCTCCAGACACAAGCAGTTTTATGTGAACACAATTCAATACAGGAATCTTGTCACATGACATGCATGCTATCCAGTGGTGTGATGTTGTTTAAAGTGTTGATTTTCCTGTAACCTAATCAAGGTTTATAAATTGCTCTGATTCATTTATAAATTACATAGAGTAGTCTATTCTATATTAACAATGGACAAAA
Source organism: Cyprinus carpio (assembly GCF_018340385.1). Taxonomy (NCBI): domain Eukaryota; kingdom Metazoa; phylum Chordata; class Actinopteri; order Cypriniformes; family Cyprinidae; genus Cyprinus; species Cyprinus carpio. The sequence goes on from NC_056585.1 coordinate 4,066,060, forward strand.
GTCTTGGAAGACAGCTCTTAACTATAAAATTCAGGAGTTTCAATCAGACCCATTGCCACAGGTGTATAAACATGTGGTGTACAGTATATGGGTCATTCTGAAGAGCTCAGTGAATTCAAACTTGGTACTGTGATAGGATGCCACTTTTGCAATAACAGAGCGGGGTCACTGAGTGCTGAGGCAAATGGTGCATAAAAGTCACCAATGCTTTGTTGAACTTGATTCCAAAAATAAAGGAATGCCAACATATACATGGATTAATATCAGCACAAAAACTGTGTGGCGAGAGCTTCATGGAATGGGTTTCCATGGCTCAGCACCTGCATGCACATTTCCACAAGCCTCATATAACCAAGTACAATGCCAAGCATTGGTTGAAGGGCTGTAAAGCATGCCTCCCCTGGACTCTGGAGCAGTGGAAACCTGTTCTGTGGAGTGACAAATTGTACTTCTCTGTCTGGCAGTCTGATTGGCAAGTTTGGGTTTGGCGAATTTCAGGAGAATTTTACCTGCCTGACTGAAATCTACGAGCTTTCAAGTTTGGTGGAGGAGGGATAATGGTAAAGGGCTGTTGTTCAAGGACTGGGCTAGGCCACTTAGTTCCATTGAAGAGAAATCTTAATGCTGGACACTGTTATACTACTGACTTTGTAGAAACATATCAGGAAAGGCCTTTTTTTTCTTATTCAGCATGACTGTGCCCCAGTGCCAAGTCAGTGTCCAAAATGACTGATTGGATGGTATGAAACAACTTGACTGGCCCGCTCAGAGCCTTGACCTCAACCCCATCCAACACTTTTGGGATGAACTTTAAAGGAGATTGTGAGCCAGACCTTATCGTCCAGCATCAGTGCCTGACCTCACAAATGCTCTACTAGATGAATGGGCAAAAATTTCCATAGAAGCTCTCTAAATTAATGTCTTTGTGTTTAGAATGCAATGTCATTAAATGTCCTGTTGGTGTGATGGTCAGGTATCCCAAAACGTCTGTCCATATAGTGCATATAGTTTAAAGATATATATTACCTGCTTAAATAGCTTCAGTGTAGTTACCCAGTATGTTGTAGTGTAGCTGTTGTTTTTACAAAAGTGCAGATTGACTGTATAATAAATTATGACTAGCTTGTAACCTAGTGATGTATGGTTTTCCATAACACTGCTATTTGCATGCAAACTTCAAGTCCAATGAGAGATAAAAACAATAAATAAATGAATAGCATGTGATTAAAGTCTGTAGCCCATAAGCTATGATGCAGGCTGAGATAAGTGTGTGTGTGATGCTGATGGAGCTGTGTGAGGTGACTGTTTAATTAGGCTAGCTACTGGGCTGAATAATTATGTTACTTTTTTGCCATCTGGACCCGGAGCTCCCAGAAACCTTGTCTCTTGTTCAGCTGAACTAGTGAGGAGTCAGTCAGGTGAGAGAAAAACACAAACCTTTCCAAGTTCTTCAGGGTACATAGTTGAAAGCAATACAATCACAAACTCTCGCCTTCATGAGTTCCTCAGAATGACCCTGATGTGCTTAACATATGACAATTATTTTACATTTCACTGTAAGTAATTGGTCATTTAGCAGATGTTTTGAATTCAAAATATCTGGTGCAACCTGGGCTTAAATGTTTTGCTATCTAGTATTTACTATCGAGAGAGAGAGAGAGAGAGAGAGAGAGAGAGATATTTTTCAGTTTCACTTAATCCTTCAGAAACCATTATAATATTCTGATTTGGTGCTAACTTATTATTGATGCTCACTTATTAATAATGGTTATTGATATATCAATACTTAAAACAGATTTTGCTGTTTGATATTTTTTGTGATACTTTTTTCCACATTTCTTTGACGAATAGAATGTTCAAATCATTTTGTAATATAATATTCTAAATATTCCAGTAATATTCTAAATTATTTTGCTGTTACTTTTGAACAATTTAATGCTTCCTTGTTGAATACAAGTTGAAGGAAAACCTAAAAACTAAAAAAAAAAAAAAAAAAAAACTTAAAAGTACATAATGGATCTAAAAATTCAACTTTGCCATCATGGGAATGTTACATTTTAAATTACGAGAGGGATATTACATTGTTACATTTCAATTACGAATTGCTCTATATCAGCAGTGAAGCTTGTAGTAAAGCCAGCACTCGGCCTGCGGCCTCGTACCTCTGGCCTAATCACAGCCGCTGATATAGAGCCGGTATCGCTCGAGTACGAGAGTGATATTGCGTTTATACAACAGTTTGATGGCACCAGTGTAAATATATAAGAAAAACAACAATGGAATGTCTTTAAAAAACTTTTTGTGCGGAACTACTTCTTTCTGCCAATGATTCAAATCTCAGTAACAAAGGAACGTTGAGCTGCTTCATCAAAAGCTTACTGTATTACTTAATTAAAAGCTCACTGTATTATATAGAGTATTGTTTGAGAGAGATGTACTGAGCAAGTGTGATTACCTGCATCTGATACAGCATTATTTCTTCAGCTCAATGTCATATTCACAATAAAACATTAGTCTGAATGTCCGCAGTAGAAAGCCATATCTTTGTCGTACCGTCCTTTCATCTGTTAAGGGTGATTTCTGATGACAGCTGTTTACTGCATTTGTTAACTGCGTCTTACAAGTTGTTATTAAAAGTAAAAATAACTTCCGTTTCAGTCTCTTTCAATATAAAAGTCTTTACTGCTGACACGTAAAACTCTCATCACCATCTAATTGCGGCACAATGTCACAAAAATAATTAAATTAAAAAAATTAAAAACAGCCATCATAAAAGCCATGCTCTAATATACAGCATTAAAGTTATATAAAAGAATGACGTGATGAGATTTTGCCCTCAGCTAAAACTATTTGCTCTGGAGCAAATAATAGATAAATGAGACAAAAGACTGCCCATAAGATTTACCCAAAATGTTGTACCTCTGTTGCACCTCTGGAGGTTCTACAGTAGGACCATCAGGATACGGGGAGAGTTCAGTAATGGTTCCTTCGACCATGACAAGACAGGCTAAATGTGTGTTGCTGGGTGCCACCCTCGTGCAAGGAGCTGAAGCAAGTGTCTCTGCCTCAGAAGGTTCTGCAGCATGTGCTGCCACCTCTGGTGAAGCTACAGCAGGCGCCATTGACACGGGGACTACAGCAGTGAACACCACTACTTCGGGAGGTTCTGCAGCATCAGTCATGACTGCTGACACCAGCGGTGGATCCTCCGCGCTAGATGCTAGACGAACTGACCTTGGACCTCTGGGAGCAGCAGACAATAAGTAACCAGACTCTGGATGACCGGCTGTGATGTGATGTGACTCTGGAAGATCAGCTGTAATGTGACATGACTCTGGATGATCAGCTGTGACGTGACGAGCCTCTGGAAGATCAGTTGAGATTTGACTTGACTCAGAATGATCAGCAATGACTTGATTTGACTCATGACGATCAACCGTAACTTAACTTGACTCATGACGATCAGCAATGACTTGCCTCATTACGATGAGCGATGACTTGACTCATGGTGATCAACCGTGGCTTGACTTGACTCATGATGATCAGCTGTGACTTGATTTGACTCATGACGATCAGCTGTGACTAGAATTGACTCATGATGATCAACTGTGACTTGACTTGACTTGACTTGACTCAGGATTGGCAGCTGTGACATAACGGGGCGCTGTTGTGTCCGCCATTTTGTGAGCATGCTCTAATGTGGCTGCCATTACACGAGTGAGTGCGGGGTCGTGTTCCTCCATGACACCCACATTGAACTCTGAACTAACAGTCCACAAAGCATAATTCAAAAAACTACTAAGTGATGAACGAGGACCCTTTTTAAACACTCTTGACTTTAAAAGCTGGTTAAGACCATCACAGAAAAAGTCTATTAACACACAGTCAGGTAATTCTGAGCCATTTGGTTAAGCCAAATATTCCACAAAGTAATCCTCGAGTGATCGTGGGCCCTGCTTGAGCGCTAGCAGCAGAATCACAGCGTTCATACCTGGCCATTGTTCCATGGTGAAGCAGCTGGATCCTTGTTTGGCCGAGTATTCTGTAATGGGGCGAACGAGACGTGAAATGTGCATTTCTTTGTTCATATCTATTAACAATTACATGAATAAAACTGATCTTGAAAAACTGAGCGACCTTACATTAATGTTAACAAATGACATCTTATTGTAGTGTTACCATTCATATTTATTCAACATGCTGTTGAACTTGACAGTATTTTCTCTCTTGTTATGTCATAGGACCTTCAAAGAAGACGGAGAAAGCCAGAGTCTTGTGCCCTGCATTTATCAGTATCCTTATGTTTGTTGAAATATCATGATATATCGATATCGTGAATTCTTATGGCCATAATAACCATGATATGAAAAATCGAATATTGTGACATCCCTAATATATTATCCACTCACCCACACAAAGCCATACGCGCTGTCTGCCATCTGCCCTGTACAGTGAAAACCGGGATTCATCTGTGAAGAGAACACCTCTCCAAAGTGCCAGACGCCATCAAATGTGAGCATTTGCCCACTGAAGTCGGTTATGACATCTAACTGCAGTCAGGTCGAGACTGCAATGAGGACGACGAGCATGCAGATGAGCTTCCCTGAGACGGTCTCTGACAGTTTGTGCAGAAATTATTTGGTTATGCAAACCTATTGTTGCAGCAGCTGTCTGGGTGGCTGGTCTCAGATGATCTTGGAGGTGAAGATGCTGGCTGTGGAGGTCCTGGGCTGGTGTGGTTACATGTGGTCTGTGGTTGTGAGGTCTGTTGGATGTACTGCCAGATTCTCTGAAACGCCTTTGGAGACGGCTTATGGTAGAAAAATCAACAGCTCTGGTGGACATTCCTGCAGTCAGCATGCCAACTGCACACTCCCTCAAAACTTGTGACATCAGTGGCATTGTGCTATGTGATAAAACTGCACATTTTAGAGTGGCCTTTTATTGTTGCCAGCCTAAGGCACATCTGTGCAATAATCATGCTGTCTAATCCGCATCTTGATATGCCACACCTGTGAGGTGGATGGATTATCTCGGCAAAGGAGAAGTGCTCACTAACACAGATTTAGGCAGATTTGTGAACAATATTTGAGAGAAATAGGCCTTTTGTGTACATATAAAAAGTCTTAGATCTTTGAGTTCAGCTCATGAAAAATGGGGGCAAAAGCAAAAATGTTGCGTTTAATTTTGCGTATAATTTTGTTCAGTGTGTTTGTGTGTGTGTGTGTGTGTATATATATATATATATATATATATATATATATATATATATATATATATATATATATATATATATATATATAAATTGTCACAATATCTCAGTGGTATTGAAAAAAAAAAGAAAAAAAAAAAACACTTGGTGACAGCACTGACTGGCTGAATAGCACATATAACTCTAAACTACTATTACCAAAGGCTTGTCATTTGTTTATATTTAAATATATTTTATATACAGGCAGCAATTTGTTTCAATCTAAATCCAATTTAAGCATTGCATAAAATAGTCTTATGCATTTATTATATGAGCATTATCTATCACAGATCCTTATCCCACAATCACGCATATGCAGAAGGGCCCACACACTATATTATATTACAAACAGCTCTTAAACTTCTGCATAATTCAAACTTTGCTTGACCTAAAGTGCTCTTGGACTGCTCAAGTCATCTTTGACTGGATGTGTATTGTTGGAGGAGATTGTAATAGAAGAGAGACCAAGAAGCATGTCAGCACGTAATCTCTCTAGTTATTAATGCTTAAAATTGCACAGGAGGGTATTAGCATGCAAAATATCGTAATCTCCAGAGCACAGCAGGATTATATTTTGAGTTGAATGAATGTCTTTTGAATACGTCAGAGGAAATAGAACATATGTTTTATTTCTGCTCTAGTGGGTAATGTATTCATACTTTTAACAAACATTGTCATCTCTGAAATCGCACAATCCTTCAAATTACAAGGGAGTTAAATAAATTAGAGGTGATTACAATGAAGCATCCGGGGTGAAAATAAGAAAAAGACAGATTTCTCAAAGGCATTTACATCCTTTTGCTGAAAGGTCAAATATTACATAAAATCTTATGTGGATAATTATGTTTCATATACTGAAAAGTTTAAAAATGTAGGGTATTTTAGCTAACCTAAAATGTGTTTCATAATGTAAATTCAACTGGTTAAGGGAAGTGTAAAATATTATTCAATATGAATGATGCAGCTGTACTGCATCAGCACCAATGAATTTAATGTAAAGGGTATCATACTATTAATAATAATAATAATAATAATAATAATAATAATACTGTTAAAAGTTTTGGGTCAGGTTTTTTTTTTTTTTTTTTAATACAATTTTAAATATATTAAAATAGTGTTACATTTTAAAATATATTCACATACATTATATATATATATATATATATATATATATATCTTACAAGAATACATATTACCCTTAATCTTACCATCAGTTAATTTTAAAAGGATTATGTCTGTTACATGACAATGTTATATATATATATTAGAGAAGTGCAAAGCTCGACTGGGTTCAAATAGTCCTCATACACAGTAGTGCAGTGAGGCAGCATAAATGGAGTTATTTTCACCCAGTGTGATCTTCGAATCATGCCTGACCTTTCTAAAGGCCCCCAATGGCTCACTGACATCAGTACAGATTTAGACTGTAAATCTTTGGGATTTGGCCTATTCATATGGCCTCATTTGCACCGTCTTGCTGACATATAAAATATGAAAATATTACTATATGAAAATGGAGTGGAAATGCACAATGTTATAAAAGGGGCACAGTAAACCGTTGCTGTAAAATAAATAAATTAAACTTGATAAGCAGAATCAGTGAAGAAAAGAGAAACAGCAGAAAAAAAAAAAAGAAACACAACAACTGCACCTGACTTCCAGCCGCAGTTTTAGAGGAAATCAACTGAAATAAAAGAAGACATTAAATCTCTCAAGATCTCAACAGAGGATGATTAAGCAAACAACATTATCAGCTTTACTTATTGCTAACCAAATTGATTTTATTTCTGTTAGACGTACAAAAGTTATTTTTGAGAATTACAGAGGTTTAGAGGTTAATATTTTGAGTGTTTCATTTGAAGTTACCATTACAGCAGTTGATGTTTCTTTTAGTTGGGCTATGACTCTTGAATTTTTGTTTTAATTTTTTCTCTGGTTGCTTTAATGTGTGCTTGAAAGACATTCATTTACTGCAAGCTAGAGACAGTTAAGATCAGGTGATGATGATTATATGTCGATTGCAACATCATCATAAAATAGCATGATATGCTGATCTAAACTCTAATATGTTTTATTTAAACAGACAACATTGTGATACAAATACAGTATGAAGTGTATTAATGCTGCAATGATCAGATATTCAATTATTTTCCCCCTTTACAATCAAAGATTTGACTCTGGATGAAAGCAGGCCACATCATCCCCAAACAGTGGTCAATATCACCTGATCTCATTTTCTTTCGGCTTTTCTTTCAATTACAAATATGTTTTAAGCCCGGGTGATTTTCATAATTTCGGCATTATGAAACAATTGTGGCGATTTCTGTGACCATGACTCATAAATGGTGGTCCTATGTCGTACAGTGAGAGAGGTTCAAAGATGGCTATTGTCACGGTCTTGCGACCAGAGATAGCCTATGATCATTTTCTGACATTGTTAGAAATTCAGCATGATCATCGCACAGTGTGTTTGCTGCTAAGACTCACGTTTACTGACCAGTCAATAAAAATGAGACATGAAATTAACTTGTCGTGGTGCTTAAACATAAAACTGCTTACCTCAAGCTCGGATCCCTTCCTCTTTGGGCACTTCCACTTTTTTCTGCACACATAAAAACTACAACTTTCGAAGTGTTATTCATCATGTTCTTTTTGTTTACCGCTAGCGTATGCTGATGATGTTTTATTCTTTTATAGTAACGTGCGTTACTGTAGTCTATGAGTCAATATATGTCATCATCATACTGTTTGCATGCATGTTGTACCCAAGTTTATCAGATCCATGTCGCACAGTGATATTTTCAATGATCTTGTAGGATTGCTAAACACAGAGATACAGCAGCCAGAACTCAACCAAACAGCAACCACCATCATGGTGACAAAACATTTTCATTTTCATTCAAATGTCAACATCTAAACTTTTGTAGTAATTCATAATAAGAACTTTTTAGTCGTCTGACAGAAATAATGTCAATCTGGTTAAAATACATGAAGCTGGTAATGCTGTTTGTGGAGTTGTTTAATCATCCTTTGCTGAGATCTTGGAATTTCACTTGATTTCATCTAACACTGTGGCTGGTAGTCTCTTTTTTTTCTGTTCTTGATGTTTCTCTTTTCTTCAGTGCTTGATAACAGCAGGTGTTCATCACTGATGCTCAATAAGCAATTGAATATTCACTTAATGATCTAACTAACTGAAAATAATTCATATAATGCATCTCATAATCTTGGAGTGCAGTTATATCTGATCAAATGTGCATTATTATTCCTTAGCTTGGGTTAAACAAATTATTTTTACTTGGCTGGAACAGCAGCTACGCTAATTATGTCTCTATTTGTTTCTCTGTTTCTTTACACAAGCTTCAGTCTGGATCCAGAACACCTGAGAAGAGATGATGCCAACCCCTCAGAGGACCTTAGATGATGTCAACCCTGAAACAACATACAGAACTACCAAATTTTGCTGTAAGTTTGATTGCATCATATAATAATTGCTGTTAATAGTGTACATTTGATTATGTCTTTAATTGATTTTTCCGTACATTTCTGCCATATGTACATAAACTGACAGTCACCACTGATATGCTAATACTAAATATTTTAGAAACTTAATTTTCTGTAAAGTTGCTTGGCAACGGTCTGTATCATAAAAAGCGCTATACAAATAAACTTGAATTGAGAAACTTGAATTGATTTAACTGCAACACTTGTACTCTTTGTAGTGTGGACACTATATGATATTGCAGTGGGGTTAAAGGTGTAATGGGGGTGATCTTTTAGTTTACTGTTCTCTTCTGTTGGGATTTAAAAAAGCTGCTGATGCAGTGATAACATCTTTAATTCTAATTGTACATGCATGTGTACTGCTGTTAGCTAGTAGTTTTCTGCAAGCAATTTGAGTTAAATGTATGTATCTACTTATAATGTTTTTGCAATTCATTTAATTTTATTTTAAGAAATATAATTTTTTAGTAGTCTCATACAGTCAGCATGCCAATTGCATGTTCCCTCAAAACTCAAAACATCTGTGGCATTGTGCTGTGCGATAAAACCGCACATTTTAGAGTGGTGTTTTATTGTGGCCAGCCTAAGACACATCTGTGCAATAATCATGCTGTCTAATCAGCATCTTAATCTGCCACACTGGTGAGGTGGATGGATTATCTCAGCAAAGGAGAAGTGCTCACTAACACAGATTTAGACAGAATTTTTAACAAAAATTCCTATAAATAACACATAAAAATACATATAAAAAGAACTAGAAATATCATGAAAAATCATGAAAAAAACTGCAGAAAAAAAAAAAGTGTTGTGTTTATGATTTTGTTCAGTGTATTAAAAGAGGTCATATATATATATATATATATATATATATATATATATATATATATATATATATATATATATATAAAAATATATCTATATGTAAAATCTGTAATTTATAGGTGAAGCTGCTGCCAATTAATTACCGCAAATTTACAGTGAAAAGTTTTACAGTGTTTAGAAAAGTGCTTTCAAATAGGACTTAAAAACAAACTGAAACATCCATCCATTCATTTTCCAATTCCATCCATTTTCATGAGGATGTTGCAGTGTCTCAGGCCGAATTTGGGGAAACCCCCAGGACAGAACTGAATTGGCCTTCAAAAAAAAGTTTCAATTATTTTGGTAATATATATATATATATATATATATATATATATATATATATATATATATATATATATATATATATATATATATATATATACTAAAAAAATAAAAAAAAAAATAAATATTGCGGACAAATATGGTATATTGCATTTTTACATACTTTACTTTTACTTTTGTAAATTGTGACCAGGGGTTGTAAAGGTCAAAAAACGTACACAAAAAAGCCCTGTAGTATTAGCATAAAGTGTTTGTTAATTTAGATGGAATTCTTATTGTAAGAATATTGAAGAAGAAAAAGAAAAGTTAATATTTTTCACAGACTGTACTACTTGGATGATTTTCACATAATAATAATAATAATAATAATAATAATAATAATAATAATAATAATAATAATTATTATTATTATTATTATTATTATTATTATTATTATTATTATTATTATATTAAATATACATTTATAACACTATACTTTGTGTTATATTACTTTGGCATTCAATGACAGTTAACACTGCTGCGTGAATGATTCTAATATATCTTAGGTAGTGATGGCAAACTTGACATCTGTCCCTCAGCTGACCATCTCATTTTTTTTTTTTTTTTTTTTTTTTCCATTTATTTTCTTTTTTAGAAAACTGAAAATAAAAAATATATATATATATATATATATATATATATATATATATATATATTTTGGCTATTGGAGTATATGGTACTCTAAAAATATATTTGTTGTAGTTTACAACACCACAATATACAAAAGTTTACCCAACTATGAAGCCTTTTTTTTTTTTTTATAGAAAACCCCAGAAATTTGAAAAGGGTTTATTGTTTGAACAATCTGCCAAAAATATCTGTGTAAACATATGTCTGTCCATTTGAGTACAGATTTCATTTGTGCATTTCCAGATGTTCAGTCATTGTGTGCGTCCGACAGTTGAGGCCCCGTCACCAGGGATGGTCAAGCGAAAAAGTTCTGTGGGCCGTGACTGAGCATTTGGTACCACATTCAGTGCTATGCTCTGAGTCACTAAGAACGGTTTATATATATAAAAAAGCTAGTCCCAGTCGCAGTCAGCCATGATGATCTGGCTAAACCTGCGCATCTTAACCCAGCACCTGTTATAAATGATTTGGAATTAGAGCAGCACACACTCAGCATTAACAATTTGTGCATTTTTCCAAACCTGGATGAACTTGAGTGCATCTGTAAGTAGATCATAGCTCTAGATTAGAGCCCCTCTGTTAAACACAGCCATTAAAATGCATTTTTAATGCAACCTCCATGCCATGCCTGAAATAAAAGCTGAAGACAATTATTCTGTACGTGTTTGCTTTTCCAAAGAGGAAGAAAAGAACAAATGGGACATTTACATCAGCATTTCTTAAAACAGTTCTCAAAAATATCTGATATTTTCTGTCCTAAGATAAACTACCAGTAGTCTCAAAATTATTTATGACTTAATAAATAATGGATAAAACATAAAATGGGATTCACTGGTTATTTTCTAAACCAGACAATATTGCCAAACAATAATAAGACAACCTGGAAACTGTGTTGCATTATTTAAAATAATGTTTAAGGGCACGTCCTGAGAATCATCTTATGAATATATTTTAAATGTCACAGTGTAGGTCAGTTCAAAGCACTAGGCTGGAGAAATCAGAGACTATGCTTGAGTTTACATGAGCTGAATCAATAAGTGAAATTATATCTTAAGGTCACAGTAATATCAATGCAGGTGTCCTCTGAACAACACGTTCATGTGTATTTTTTATTTGTCTATTCTTATCTACACTTCCATGTCTCAATGTGTGTCATGCATATACACCTGAATGTCAAATGACTCGATGAGTAAAGTTATAAGTCCGCTTTAAATAGTGTTTATTTTCTTAATTTGTTAAAAATCCTAGACTATTCCTGCTAAGTCCTGTTTACCTGGTTAAATTTGGGCTAAACCCTGATTTGCATTCAGAGGTACAGATGCATCTCAATAAATTAGAATGTCGTGGAAAAGTTAATTTATTTCAGTAGTTCAACTCAAATTGTGAAACTCATGTATTTAATAAATTAAATGCACACAGACTGAAGTAGTTTAAGTCTTTGGTTCTTAATTGTGATTTTGGCTCACATTTAACAAAAACCCACCAATTCACTATCTCAACAAATTAGAATACTTCATAAGAAAAAAAAAAAAAAAAAAACTTTTTAGTGAATTGTTGGCCTTCTGGAAAGTATGTTAATTTACTGTGCATGTTCTCAATACTTGGCAGGGGCCCCTTTTGCTTTAATTACTGCCTCAATTTGGCGTAGCATGGAGGTGATCAGTTTGTGGCACTGCTGAGGTGGTATGGAAACCCAGGTTTCTTTGACAGTGGCCTTCAGCTCATCTGCATTTTTTTTTTTTTTTTTTTGGTCTCTTGTTTCTCATTTTCCTCTTGACAATAACCCATAGATTCTCAGTGGGGTTCAGGTCTGGTGAGTTTAACCAACTTTTGGTGCTTTTGGCAGTGTGGGCAGGTGCCAAATCCTGCCAGAAAATGAAATCAGCATCTTCAAAAAGCTGGTCAGCAGAAGGAAGCATGACGTTCTCCAAAATTTATTGGTAAACGGGTGCAGTGAAAAAAAAAAAAAAACTATAAACCAACACCAGCAGACGACATTGCACCCAAAACATCACAGACTGTGGAAACTTAACACTGGACTTCAAGCAACTTGGGCTATGAGCTCCTCCACCCTTACTCCAGACTCTAGGACCTTGGTTTTCAAATGAAATAAAAAACTTGCTCTCAACTGAAAAGAGGACTTTGGACCACTGGGCAGCAGTCCAGTTCTTCTTCTCCTTAGCCCAGGTAAAGCGCCACTGATGTTATCTGTGGTTCAGGAGTGGCTTAACAAGAGGAATGCATCAGCTGTAGCCAAATTCCTTGACACGTCTGTGTGTGGTATTTCTTGATGCCTTGACCCCAGCCTCAGTCCATTCCTTCTGAAGTTCCCTCAAATTCTTGAATCGATTTTGCTTGACAATCCTCATATGGCTGCAGTTCTCTTAGTTGGTTGTGCATCTTTTTCTTCCACTCAACTTTCTGTTAACATGCTTGGATACAACACTCTGTGAACAGCCAGCTTCTTTGGCAATAAATGTTTGTGGCTTACCCTCCATGTGAAGGGTGTCAATGATTGTCTTCTGGACAACAGTCAGATCAGCAGTCTTCCCCATGATTGTGTAGCCTAGTGAACCAAACTGAGAGACCAGTTTGAAGGCTCAGGAAACCTTTGCAGTTGTTTTGAGTTGATTAGCTGATTGGCCTGTCACCATATTCAAATTTTGCTGAGATCCTGAATTGGTGGGTTTTTGTTAAATGTGAGCCAAAATCATCACAATTAAAAGAACCAAAGAGTTAAACTACTTCAGCCTGTGTGCATTAAATTTATTAAATACTCGAGTTTCACAATTTGAGTTGAACTACTGAAATAAATGAACTTTTCCATGGCATTCTGATTTATTGAGATGCACCTGTATATTTACATCAGATTTGAAGATGAATTAAATGGCTTTATGGCCATAATTGTAAACTTTCCTTATTGTATGGCAAGTGCAGGTTCACATATTCAGTTTTAAATATTTTGTCTAGCTTGGTCACGTGAGTTTATTTAATTTCATTTTATGAGTTGGTAATTGCAAATGTCTCAGCTGCCTAAGCTGTGATCAGCTGCGTTAATTCATTAAACCATGCATATTCTCTGTGCCTTAACTTTCTCTAAAGCATCCACTATGACTCATGTATCACACAGATATGCATCTTATTATGCTTTCATTTTTTCATTTCATTTTTGCCGGAAGCAAATTCATAAACAGTTGATTTCAGACCTTTATGAGAATGTTAGTGGCTGCCTGTGGTCCAGAAACCTAATATTGTACACAACTGTGTGAAGCATTATTAAATTATAAATACATTAAAATCATTCTTTGCCTCTAATTTTGAAAGTCTGTGGTTTATTAGCCTTCCGTTTCAGCATTGTCAGAACTCCTTAGTAATGACAACACTGACGGATTCTTTATCAGTTGAACTGCATGTTGGCCAGACGGTGAAATTAAAATGGAGCTCCTCTCACGGTGACATGCACATACAGTACACACCTGATTTGCTTCACACTGATCTCACTTGAACTGTTAATAAGTTGTTTTGTGGGAACGGTTTTGTGTCTAAGTAAGTGACCGTAATTGCAGGGACAAGATTTCTACCGTTATGCATAATTATATTTTATAAGTACACTACAATCACAAGCTCTTACTTCTAAGTGGTATACTTAAATGTAATAAAATCATAACAAAATAAATAAATACTACTACTACTAATAATGAGAAAAAAAAAATGGCTGAGAATTTTTCGTTTAGTCAAAAATGGATTAAATTAACACTAATGGGTGTGCAGTTTGCAGCTTTCATGTCAAATTCTGCTTTTTTCCCCTCAGAATTTTATTAATGTGTTTTAACACTAAATAGATTTAGTATATAATGTGCACAGATTGACTGGGCTTATGTTGTTATGCTGACTGATTCACCAAAGTAATGACACTTTATTTACCCAATGTGAAGGCAAAATGTCTCATTATAAAATCTGTTTGGCAACCATTGGCAACTAAAGCTGACATGTGATTCATGATTTTTTATTTTTTTTCACTCATCTGTGAATAAACTGAGGCTGTGTCCCAATTCACATTCACTATTTCACTAAGCAGAGCTGTTTAATTGACATTATTTCTGAACTTATCAGTTAAGGTTGCTGTGTTGGGATTTGTTTACAATCCTCAGGAAAATTAACCTATAAATGGCTGACATCGTACTTAGAGCTGACTCTGCACATTCTACTGGGGTAAAAGAAAGTATTGTAACAGGAAATATTGTTCATGTCAGATTTAACCTTCATTCAAGGCCTGTGTTTTATTGGTATGCACTACAAAATAATAATAATAAAAAAATAATAATAATAATTCACTGCTGCTCAATGATACACTTAATTGACAGTGTGCAATTGCTCCAGCTCAGTCAACTAGCTCAGTCAAGGATCTAATTCAAAGTGTATGGGTTCTATCCCATCCCGCCCTATCACTGCTCTGTTCTTGAGTGTTGTGTTTAACCTCAGGTTCATCTTGAAATGACATTCCTGCAATCAGTGTTACAGTATGTACTCTGCTCAATGACAAACAAACTTTATGTACTGTTTTTCATGAAATGCTAATAGCTTTGTCAAATTGAAATGCTAATAACTTTGATATCATGCTAAATTAAGCAATACACTAGTGTGAGTTATGAATACAGTCATGGCCAAAGGGCATTGCTAGGCACCAGTGACGTGCATTGGGGTGGGTGGGTGTATTTCTTGAGCCCCTGCCCCTTTAATTGCAGACGCTGAAGTGACCTTTTGGTCTGATCTAGGTGCCTCCAGAGGTCTGTGCACACCACTGCTAAGCACAATACACATGTAGATGAAACAAAACAGATGATAAAACATGAAATAAATATTATACTATTCTTATTATGACATTTGCTATGCTTTCAATATGGCCTTCATGGTCTTATTGCAAAACAAAACATAAAACAAAAAATAAAAAAAATATAAATATTATACTATTCTTATTATGACATTTATTCATTTATTTTATTAAGCAAGTTCATTAAGTGCTATCTTTTCACTATAAGACACAGTCCCTGACCTTCAACACTGCTTTACTGCGACCAAATCACAGCCATTTTGAGAACAACAGCACTCTTGCATTTGTAATATTTCTTAAATAAACACATGATATTTATAGGTATATATTATACCTATATATTATTTACTTATTATATTAAATAAGGTTATATTTGGATACTAATTGGATGACACAGCATGCAGCATGTTTATGGCAGAAGCTAATTGTGACTCCAATTACATTCAGAACATTTTTCCCCCAGTACATGTGTTCCCATATGTTGACAGAATATACACATTGCTGCAACACACTCTCAAGGCAATTTGTAACTATTTTACATATACAAATTCAACTGTACACTTTTGTATGATTTTGTATGATCAGCCCCACTGACTGTTTAGGTTTAGACATTTTCATATGAGCCACATTTTTTTCTCATGAGACTGAGTTGGATTTTCCATATGCAGTGTGGGTTTGAGCATTTGATTTATCACTTATGATGCCAGCTTGAGCATTTCATTCATCATTACATATTTAATTAAACTTTTTGACAAGGTTTTACTGGATTTTACTGGATTTATATATATATATATATATATATATATATATATATATATATATATATATATATATATATATATATATGCTATCTAGCATATATATATATTAGTGGTGGGCCGTTATCGC
This sequence comes from Cyprinus carpio, assembly GCF_018340385.1. Lineage (NCBI taxonomy): Eukaryota > Metazoa > Chordata > Actinopteri > Cypriniformes > Cyprinidae > Cyprinus > Cyprinus carpio. The sequence continues at coordinate 4,082,349 of NC_056585.1, forward strand.
CGTTAACGTGCTGCGTTAACGTGAGACTCTTATCGGGCGATAAAAAAAAAATATCGCCGTTAAAGGCCGTGTTGCATGGTTCATTTTTCAACGAATTTGTGCAATTTGCTTGTTGGTAATGAACATTTAAACTGTTATCCATTGTATTTTATGTTGTTGGGTATCACAAAATGGAATAAAATACGAAAAAGTAGGTACTATCTTACAGCGGTTTGCAACGATTCTCCTTTCCCCCACAATGCATTGCATTATGTCACATTGGGTAAAGAATTTACCAAAGCCCGCCTTGAGAGCATTGAGAGTGACTAGAGAGACGAGTAGTAGACAGTATTCAGATAGCGCAGATTATAGATAAATAGATAAATACATAGATATAGATAGATAGATCGATAGATAGATATCGACCAACAGCGACCAAACGCACTCACTTCCCTACAGCACCAGCTTTCCAACGCAGTTTCCACACAAGCACCAGCCAAACATAGCGACAGACACGCGGCTACGTTTGCAACAACATTTTCACCGGAGGAAGAGATAAACGCTTAGAAACGCCCATATAGCTAGCATGACAAAGACAAAGTTTACCAGTACGACACTATGACAAAGGTTACTGCTACTTATCTGAACTAACGTCATGATCACTGCCACTAGATATAAAGAAAACGTTTATTTTTCACTCGGTGCTATCCAACGACAGTAAAAATATATATATATATGTGTGTCGTTATTGTGCACTGCTGCTCGTAGACTAGCTCCAGTGCTCATTGCTGCGTTGCTAATTGATAGCAACTCACCAGGACACTTCACCAACTCTCCAATCATTCTCCTCGGACCATGCATTTAATTGGCTTTGACGGCCATCAGTTCTTGGCAATTCCTCATTTGCTCTCTCACGTCTGGCTGGTACAAAATTATAGGGCTGCGGGCCATCATACATGTTGGCTCTTGCCACCTCTTCCTCATCCCAGTTTTTATCGCAACATTACATTGTCCTAAAATCGTTTTTTCACTGTGTACCACTTGCATAAACACTGCGTCCGTATGCAGTATTATCCGTAGGGGCTGTCATTGTTGTTTCGCCTCCTGCGTTTGGTTGGGAGCTGGGTCTATACTACGCAAGCTATGATGACTTTCACCGTGATAGTGTAGCGCGGATGTATACCTACATGAATTGCACTGTAGGAGGCGAGAACGAGTCTTCGAACCTGTGTGTATGCCTGCTGTGAAATTACCAAGCTTCCCCAAAAAAAACCTCGACAAGACTCACGCCTGTTTCACACATACTCTGTCTGCAGTGCGTATGCAGTTACGTATGTGGTGCAGAAGCAGCACGGACTCATTGTGCTTTCACACAGGACGCGTTTGCATTCCGCTACTGATCCGCGGCTGTTTAGTCCACAAACACAACATTTGTTCATCATTCTATATTTCAAACCATGTAAATAAAAAAAAAATAAAAAAAATGTCTCTTATCACAGACCAGTAACAGTTTTACATAATCATAGACATTAGTTTAAACTTAATAAATATAAACAACATATTATTCATGCATTTGACTTCTAGGCTTGTATAATAAGCTGCTCAAGCAAGCGGCAAAACATTTAAACACAACAATTAGCCTACTTTTCTTGTTGGGATATCGCAAATATTTAAAATGAAAGCACCACTGACAGAAACAGTCGTCTCTCGTGCCTTTTGCATTTAAATCTTTATTACAAGCAATCGCACGGTTCTTAATGAACTTTGTTTTTCTGCTTCCATAAAAGTGCATGTTGCCTCGTTTATCTAAAGGTGCTATTTTTCTTGTTTTAAACTTAGCCAAAAACCCATGTGTTGCGTGTATAACACAGAAGCCTTTAGTATTCATTTATTTATAAATAAATTAATTCACTTCCCAATCAATCCAAATTAATACCTACAACAAACAACTCTCATTCAAATTAATCCAACGCATCAAACAAAAAAAAAAATACTCATTAAAAAAACGATTGTTGCATTGCTGCAGACGCACCGCTCCTGGAACGCACTGACGGACTGCAACCGCGTGAACGCTGGAATCCGTTAACATGGGTGCGTAAAAAAAATAAAAAATAAATAAAAATGCAACACATACGCACTGCAGACCGAGTATGTGTGAAACAGGCGTAAGGTTGTTTGCAACTTGTGCAATGCGGAATTAGTTTACTGTTGGAGTTCTTCCAGTCTCAAGTACCACCTAAACGCAAAGCATCCCTTAGCTAATGCGGAAGATGCCGGGCCAAGCAATGTAGCGCAGGGGAAGAGTCGTCGTCAAACTACTACAGTATGTTTGAGTGCAGCACAGCTCTATCAGTACTAACAAGCAGGGGCATTGCACAAGATCCCGGGCCCTATGCATAGGCAGTCCTGATGGGCTCCCATGAAAATATCCAGGTAAAATAAAATATATTCCATACTTTTCAAGGGCCCTCTCTTCCTTTGGGGCCCTGGTAATCAGTACTGGTTTTACCCCCAGTACGACGCCCCTGCTAACAAGTACATCTTATTGAACATAATTTGAATGCCTTCGGCAGAATTTAAATGAGCCATTTTAATCTAGATGAATCTAGATTAATTCCAGGATTACAGTGAGATTAATCTAGATTAAAAAAATTAATCTATGCCCACCACTAATATAAATATATATATATATATATATATATATATATATATATAATATATAAACAAACAAACAAACAAACAAACAAACAAACAAATAAAACACTTAACCAAGGTTATTGTTATTGTTGTTTGTTATTATTCAATTGTGTATTGACCAATTAACATCAAGCAATTGGATTACCAGTTTCATGTTCTCATTTTCAACTTTCAAAAATATTTTGACATGACAAGACATAACATCCTACATGTTTCATACTTTGCATGTTTTAGCTTTGTGCTGAATTTAGCTCTTCATTAACACTGCACAGAGTCCTGTCATCAGACGGTATGCGTACTAGCTCAAATGAATTGCATAGCAAAGCTTGCATTGCCTAATTTGAGACAGTAATAGCCTTGAGATACCTCTCACCTGATCCTCTACCTGATAATCAGCGCTTTGGTGATAACACACACACACAGGCTCTTCTTGAATGGACCAGCACTTCCTATGCCCTCAGGGACAGGTAAATCAACCTCAAAGCTGAGATATGAGAAGCCTTGGTTATTTGAACCAGCATATGTAAATGACAGCTATTTTTAGGCTCAGAATCTTACACAAAGTAATTCAGGCTCAGAATGCTGCTCTCTCTCTCTCTCTCTCTCTCTCTCTCTCTCTCTCTCTCTCTGCGTATGTGTGTGTGTGTGTGTGTGTGTGTGTGTGTATGTTTGTGTTTGTGTTTGTGGTGAAAAGAAAGCAGTCTACGTCAGTATTGAGTGCCAGTTTGGCTAAACAGATATCAGAGATGCAGCCCTTTTAAAAGCTACTGAAGGAAAACACCTTTTTTTCCAGTGAACACTTGGTGTCTGACAGCTCTTAACTCGTTCACTGCACACGAGTTCCAGCTCTTTTTCTCCATCCACCAGTTTGTCTTTTCTTATTTAAATGAAGCATGTTTGTATCACACTCAATTTTCCTGCATATCATTGATCCCAACCGACAATGCATGCTCTGAGCCACTTCTGAATGTGAAGATGGATGGCTACAACGAGGCTAACCATGTATGGTATTGATGCCAGACTGAAATTGTAGTGACTTTCCGAGGCTGTTCACAATCTCCACAAGACAACCCAAAAGGGAAATTCAACTGTTTTTTGTATCGACTTCTGCTGCCAGAATCTGTTGTAAGAGGGTTGTTGTTTTAGGAAAGGGGTTCCTCATATCAATATCATGAGTAGCTTGCTTAAACTGTTTTGAAATCATCTAGGCACTTATCATTCCTTTATTCCCAGGGCTTGTTCCACAACTTGGGAAAAAAAGGCAGTGAGTGCATTAAATATTACTTTCTTTGGATGTTTAAAATTGGCACAATTGTGCCTAGAGGACACACTTATTGCTCTTTTCATTTTATTGTTCTTTCATCTGCCATTTTGGGTTCAGTTGTTCCAAATTTGTGGTTTCTCTTCTTCCGTGCCATACGGGCACTCCACAAACAGTCCCAGCCAGCTCAAGGCTCATTTGTAGACCCAACCAAGAATAACGGTCATCTTATTTGGCTAAAGAAAATTAATGAAGTTATAGTTATGTTTAATGCTCAGTTATGTCTAATTTAAGAATCAATTTTGTCATAGAATTTTCTCATGAAAACCCTTTGGATAAATAAATATCGACACAAATGAGGCAACTGCAGACATGCAGTGAATGTATAGAGCTCTAACGATTAAATATCTAAGTTAATCTGATGTAGTTACACGTATCATATACTTATTAGCAATATTAATAACAGTTAATTATGCATAATTACAATCATCTAACCTTAAACCAAAGCCCGATCCTTACCATAACAATATAGCATTTACAATTGTGGATAATTATTATCACTCAGTGTACACATTTGTGTAATTACACTGTAACAACATCACCTTAAAATAAAGTATAACCATCTAAAGTGATTGAATTTTGCATAGCTTAGATCATTTGGTATTGGATGCATTGGATGAGTTCATGAAATCTCTGATATGTACCTACTGTAGAAACCAAAGTCAACTAATGCAATCACAAGTTAAGTCATTGTTGTGTTATTTTCTGAAACTGTAGGGGAGAAATAAGTCTGATGACTGATTGATTGATTGTTTGATTATTATTATTATTATTTTATTTTATTTAATTGTATTTTTTTAATGTCATGCTTCATTCAAAGCATTTTATTATTTATATATATATATATATATATATATATATATATATATATATATATATATATATATATATATATATATATATATATATAATATATATTATATTTTTTTTTTTTTTTTTTTTTTTTTTTTTTTCTTCATAGTGCCGAGTCCCGACTGATGTTGATATGCAATGTCCCTGTTACCTTGGCACTTTTGAAGCACAGACGTGTACATACGCATCATACGTGTCTGGAACAGCCTATTCCATATCGTTCTTTCTTATACATACAGGAAGCTTCTCTAGTTCCATATTTAAAGTTCTATCTTAAAACTGAAGAGTAATGTAGCCCCAGTCACATAACATATTTCCCAAAGCTCAGACGGGTTTTGAAAGCTCTGTTTGTCTGTCAGTCTGAACTGATTCTCATTTACTTTGGTCAGCATCACAGCTTTAGCATATCACCTTGTTATATAATTTTCCTACAGAGAGCAGAAAGCGAGAGATGCTAGCTTGAAAAATCAGAGGTCAGATTCAGTTCACAGTGAGAAAATTGGTTGTTTAAGTGCGATAACAACAACAACAACTGCTTGCTTTTACCGTTATATATATATATCACTCTTTTGCATTGTCACATGACATATGATATATGATTAATGCAGCTGTTTTTTACTCTGTCAAGATTTTTTTATAAAAAAATGCTGGAATTACGGATCTGTAATTAAGCTGTAAAATGACCCTTTGTGAAGCTCAAAGCATCGTGATTACATGTCATAGGAGGTCCATTGTTACCAAGACAAATTCTAATTAGCACTCGGTGAAATTTCTTTCTTTCTTCCTTCCTTTTTTTCTTTGAGAACCAAATGTTAGGGACGTTGTATCATTGTTTTTTTGTTTTTTTTTTAAGGAATAAACATACCACAAAATGATTTAATCAGTCTGGTGTAGCCATTCGGTCATAACCTGTGTCAGTTAAATTTGTAATATAATTGAGTCAGTTATAATTAAACTAAAAGTTCACATAAATAAATATAATCTGTATAATTGTAATGGTGGTATGTGATGATTTCAGTAAATTAAAACATTATACTATGTAAATGTGAGAAGGCTCAGCCTCCCTTTGTGTACTTTGATAGTTCAGGTAGTATCATATCAAAATTCACAGCTGAAAGTAGAGAGTGGATGTATTATGCTGAGAAGTGTGTATTTATGTTTTTATTTCAATATAAACTTTCTGTAAAACACAGCAGCAATAAATAAAGATGATATGGAAAATGCATATTTTAAATGCACAGTGAAATCAGCAAAATACAGCAGTAGATTTTCTCTGGATTGGTATTCTTCACCTGCTAATTTCAGCATAACATGCATGAACCCACATTTTCGACGACCTTTGGGAAACAGTATTGTTTGGGGAGACAGGAACATGCAGGTTTTTCTTCATATTGCTACAAAATCAGACCTCAAAACAGATAAACATGTTTTAGGACAGCTAATTTTTCTCAGTTTTAATTATAATATAATACAGTATGTTGTCAACATAGACCACATAATCAAAATTACACAATAAAGGCATTTAATAATAATAATAATAAAATACTTAAGTTACTGAATCTTTCTGATATTTTAAAAAGAGGAAGAGCACTGCATTATTCTGACAGATCTAATACGGCAACATTGAGTGAATTATACTTGTTTTGCTTGTTATTTATTTATGTATTTAATGGGTTATATAACATAATTACATGGTTAATATATTTAATTAGAGCCAGGATAAGTTTCCAACGGGACATTAGGGACTTTAACATCCTTTGTTTGTCTGAAACATGGCTCACGACCTCGGTCCCAGACACTGCTGTAACGCCGTCTGATAACTTCTCTGTTTTACGGATGTACAGGACAGTAGAGGCTGGTAAATCCAAAGGTGGTGGAGTGTGTTTCATGATCAACAGGAAATGGTGTGACCCCAGGAATATCTCCACTCTGTTGCGCTCCTGCTCGCCTCATTTTATCCATTTATTTATTCATTATTTGCCGCCCATTCTATCTGCCCCGGGAGTTTTCATCAATCATCGTTACTGCTGTCGACATTGTACCACAGGCAGACACAAGACTGGCTTTGTCTAAGCTTCACGATGTGCTCAGCGGTTACATTAACAAACATCTTGACGCTGCTTATATCATCGCAGGGATTTTAACAAAGCCAACCTCAGGCAGGTAATGCCTAACTTTTATCAACATGTATCCTGTCCAACCAGAGGACTGAATACACTGGATCATTGCTACTCTCAATTTAAGAATGCCTACAAAGCTCGCTCACTACTGGCTTTTGGCAAATCGGACCATGCCGCCATTTTCCTCACACCTGAATATAAACAAAGGCTCATTCAAGAACACCCGGTGCAGAGAGTAGGGATGCGCTGGTCTGCGCACTCTGAAGCCATGCTACATGATACATGCTACAGGCTCTTGATGACGTAGACTTGGACATGTTCCAAGCAAGTTCATCTGACGTCAGCGAGTTCACGGATGTAGCATTAAGCTTTGTAAACACTGACTAACTAACTGAACAAGCTATGGATACAGTAACTATAAGGACCTTCTCAAATCAGAAACTGTGGGTGGACAGAACAATCCGTGCTGCAGTAAACAAACGCACTGCTGCATACAATGCCGGTTTCTCGTCGGGGAACATGAGCGAGTACAAAACATGATGCTATGATCTCCGCAAAACACAGATACAGTGAATGCATAGAGTCCCATTTCCAACTAAATGACTCCCAACGCACGTGGCATAAGCCACATAAAGAAAAACATTTGCTCCTCCATCCCTGATACTTTGGACCCTCTTCAGTTTGCCTATTGCCCCAACAGATCTACTGAAGATGTCATCTCTCACGTCCTGCATTCTTCTCTCACGCATATTGTCAGCAGTAATGAGAACTATGTAAGGCTGCTATTCATCGACTATAGCTCAGCTTTCAATACTATAGTCCCCATCAAGCTAGCTTCCAAACTCATGGACCTCGGCCTGAATTCTTCACTCTGCAACTGGATTCTTGATTTCCTCACTGGTAAACCTCAAGTGGTGAAAGTAGGCCAGTTCACCTCCAACTCCATCACCCTGAACGTGGGAGCTCCAAAGGGCTGTGTCCTGAGTCCTCTGCTCTACTCTCTCTACACACATGACTGCGTGTCTTCCCACAGCTCCACATCTATTATCAAAATTTGCTGATGATACTGTGGTTCTGGGACTCATTTCCAACAATAATGAATCCAAATACTTGGATGAGGTAGAGAAACTCACATCAGGGTGCCAGGACAATTGTTTCTCTATGAATGTGAGTAAAACTAAAGAGCTGATTGTGGACTTCAGGAAGAGACAGCAGCGGCCCTATACTCCTCTTATGATCAGTGGAACACTTGTGGAGAGGGTGAGCAGCTTCAAGTACCTTGGTGTAAACATCTGCGAGGACCTGACTTGCTCTACCCACATTCAAACACAGGTTAATAAAGCCAGACAAAGACTGTATCATCCCCGACAGCTAAGAAAATTCAGGGTTTCGCCAGCAATCCTGAAAACTTTCTATTCAGGGGCCATAGAAAGTGTATTGACTCAGTGTATTTCAGTGTAATATGGGAACAGCTCCAGTCAAGAATGCAAAGCCCTGCAGAGAGTTGTACGCTTAGCTGCGCACATCACAGGGTCTTCTCTCCCCTCTCTGCAGGACATCTACCTCAAACTCTGCAAAAACAGAGCTGTTAAAATCATCAAGGACTCAAACCACCCCAGTAATGGTCTTTTCACTTTGCTGCCGTCTGGTAAGCGCTTCCAGCCTGATGGCAAAAACTGAGAGACTTCGGAGGAGTTTCTTTCCCCAGGCCATCAGGCTCCTAAACTCAAAACCAGCCTCTTAACATCATCATGACTCCACTTAATAATCACTTAATCAGTAAGATATTCATCACTCTCTACCTCATATTGTCATATTGACATATTGACAGTGTCACAACCTGTTTACACTTTCGCCTCTTGTACATTCCTGTGTATCTTAATATTTAAGGCTACAGTATAATGCACAATTGCCTCTTGTACATTCCTGTGTATCTTAATATTTAAGACTACAGTATACTTTCATGCACATTTTATTTTTTATTCTATATTTAATTCTACCATATTTTTATTATTATTATATTTTATTCTTATATTTTTATTGTTTACTTTTATTTCATTTTTTCATACCTATATTTATGTATATTTTCCTATGTGTTGTATTCTTTAATAATTGCACTGTCCATTAAGCAGACCTGACTCACATTTCACTGCTGGTTATATATTCTCTAATATAATTGTGTATTCTTCGCGTGTACTACATTAGCCCCTTCTGCAACACTCGTTACAGTAAATACAAAACATTTCACTAAATCCTCAAACATTGTTTTCACTTATTGAATAATAAGCAGAACTGATGTTTATTTGTCAGAGATTTGCAACAAATCAGTTTGCAGACCTACATCTGTCGACTGAAATTGATTCACCAGCATTTAATATTATTTTAGTAACACTGACTGGATGTGAGCCATATGCAATTAGATTATTATGAAATAACCCACTTCTGAAAAACAACAGGTATTACCTTAAATAACATTGGTAATTAGTTAACGTGCAGTAAAATGCTTAATTGAGGTCCTCAGTAATGAGATAATAGAGACATACAAAAGAGAGGTCTATAAACAGTGCTGACCTGAAAAGAGCTGCTGATTTTTGCCAAAATCCACAAAAATAATAATAGAGAATCAGTATGACAGAAAAGCTATGAGTCACCTTTATATAATATAGTGCTTTTAACAATACAGATTGTGTCAAAGCACTTTTTAGGGATCTCAGGCTTTAAAAAGGATGGGAAAGTATGGAGACAGATTAGTCTCAAATATAATTCACGCAAAAAACACGATTCACACATGCGTAGACAATTTCACATGCATGAAACCTAATTCGCGTACACACAAAAAAAATTCATGTGCATGAAAAAAAATATATATTCACAAAAAGCAATTCACATGCGCAAAATAAAATTGTATATTCATAAAATACATTTCACAAATGCAAAACACAATTCGTAGATATACAACTGTGCACAAAAAACCTTTGAATATTTAAAATGTAAGAGTGTCTGAATGTACAAATCGTCATTTATTACGAATCCACTCGGATTTGTGTGTGTGTGTGTTTTTGAGACTATCCTGGCAGAGCTCTCTTCCCACGTGGGTCTGTCATACTCTTTAGCCAATCAGATGCGAGCTTACCATTCAACCAATCATATCATAAGCCACCGAGAGAAACACACACACACAAATCCGAGTGGATTCGTAGTAAATGACGATTTGTACATTCAGACACTCATACATTTTAAACATTCAAAGGTTTTTGTGCACAGTGGTATATCTACGAATTGTGTTTTGCATCTGTGAAATGTATTTTATGAATATATAATTTTATTTTGCGCATGTGAATGCTTTTTGTGAATATATAATTTGTTATCACGCACGTGAATTTTTTTTGTGTGTACGTGAATTAGGTTTCATGCATGTGAAATTGTCTACGCATGTGTGAATCGTGTTTTTTGCGTGAATTATATTTGAGACTAATCTGCTTCCATAGGAAAGCACTGTAAAAGTATCATACTGTGGTATGTTTGGGTTAAAGATATCTTTGTTGTACTGATCTTTCTTTAGGGTCACGGATATGCATGCAACGTTTCAATACACTAATGAGTTGTGGAATTTGCAGACAAAATTTCTGTTATAATTATGATATTTATGATAAATTATAATTATGATATAAGTTATAATACAGTTGTTGGAATATTATTTTAACATTTTCAATTTGTGAAAAAAGTATTTAACACATTGTGAAGTTTATATATAAAAACAAACACGTTTATTTACTTATACATTTTGCAATGTTTGCGAATTATTAATTTTTACAGTTTTACCATTTTATATATATATATATATATATATATATATATATATATATATATATATATATATATATATATTACTACTACTACTACTACTACTAATAATAATAAAGAAAATAAATAATAATAATACTAATAATTTGACTGACACCATAAAAAAACTAGACTATTGTAGTGATTTTGAAGAATGGTAAATACCACTGATTCAGTCCTATTCTTGGTACAGAGTCTATTATAGTATATGCATATTATATCTGCTAGACTCCTGACTAGAATGGTAGATTCATATTGTGTTTATGGATTATATTTCATTAACCTTTTATTATTATTATTATTATTATTATTATTATTATTATTATTATTATTATTATTATTATTATTATTTCTAACAACACAGGATTTCCTAGTTCTGTAATCCAAAAGAAAAAGTTAGATCCACAAATTAATACTCTGTTAGGTAGATCATGATGTGCATCACAAATTGATGTTGTTCAGCTTCCAATATTAGGAAATGCACAGATGGATCCATCCCTCATATAGAAAGACATGCTCTACTGCCTCTCATAGATGAGGTTATTAGTCCTTAGCAGAAACACACTCACACAATCACTCACTTACACACACTTCTCATAATCAACATTGAGGATGATGGGGATAAAGCATTTATTAACACAGGGTTGAATGAGGACAATGCACAATATTATTCATCACCAGGGTCCATTGTGATGTGTATGCTGGAAATCTCTTATCATGACCAAAGATTCAGGCTCAGATTATTGTGGTATGTATTAAAATAAATAAAAACGTTCCTCAGAATTATTTAATATCTCATCAGTTACACTTTATTTCGATATTCAGTTTTTGACATTTTACTAGCTATAGACTTAGTAGGGTTCCGTGGTATACCAGTACTGGAAAAAAATCTGGTATATATTATATTTTAATTGGTACAATTTTGCTCATATAGGTACTTAATATGTCGCTGTTCCGAATTCCACCGCAGTGTTACCAAAACTGATATGAAGCTTTGGATCAAACAGGTAAAACTAACTCTGCAGGATAATTGTGCTGACATAAAACAAAACGATAGGGGACTATTAATATAATGTTAATGCTCCCATGTTTATTTGTGTTTTCGCTGTGATGAGTATCAAAGGTTTCTATTTACAATGTGTTTTTGCACCACTGAGCATTGTAGCCAATCACGGACATTTATTTTGAGCATGTGAAGGTAATGACCAATCAGATGTGCTTAGGCTGGTCTGAATCCACTCAACAGCGCTGAAAACGCTGAAGTTTGTTTAGCGTGAGCTCACAGAGTTCAGCTGCAGCACGCTCCCGAATACCTTCATTATAAAAAGCAATGCGATGTAAATTAGATATTCACTGTGCTTCATTAATTTTATCGAGAGTTTTCGCTCAGTCAGTGAGGTGGTGGTACTGAGCTTCAGTGATTATGATGGCAGCACTCTTTGCACGCTTTTTGTCTTACATAGATTTGTCATGCTGCTAACTGCAACTGCTTGGAAACCTTTTTTTTTTTTAATGGTGGATTGAATGCAAAACGGACAAAACACCTATTGCAAATGAATAGATCTGTCAATTGTAATATGTAACATGTGATACTGGACCACAAAACCAGTCTTAAGTGTTATGTTAATGTTAATCAGAAATTAAGTTTTGATATATTTACGGTAGGAAATTTACAAAATATCTTCATGGAATATGATCTTTACTTAATATCATGATTTTCGGCGTGAAAGAAAAATCATAAATTTTGACCCATACAATATGTGTTGTTTTTTTTTTTTGGCTATTGCTAAAAATACACCCCAGCAACTTAAGACTGGTTTTGTGGTCCAGGGTCACATATATTATGTGTGATTTTTATTGGAAAGTTGCAAGTTGTAATTCAATTATAGTTCAATAATAAAACAAAATAAATTAAAATCTTTTACTTATCATGGGGCACTGAGAAAGTGCTGTTTATGTTGTTTGTATGTTTATGCTTGAAAACAAGAAACATTTTCACCTCTAGTCTGAATCTGATTGTGTGATTTTGTACCATACCTAATGGAGAAATCTAAATTATAACAGTTTATAAACAATTTATCGTGACAGAATTTGATGTCCATCTAAGATTTGTTAACAATCTTTGAAATGCCTCTGCTGTTTCATTTATCTTTTCTTCTTGTTTGTGTAGTTTTTCCATTTGTATGCTAGTGAACTTCTCTTCTGCTAGTTAAAGTTCTGTGCATACTGTTGCCAACCTTTTTGGCAAGCCGGTGCAGAGTTATTTGGGCTATTTTTTTTCACATGGTGGTAGTGGATAACCTTTCAAGGGGGCGGGTGTAGGCAACCTCTCCTGCACACCTTTGCAAACACTTACATTAAAACATTACAGTTTATTTTAAGAGATTTATGTTTTTACTGCCACTTGATGTAACTGTTAAAGCTGGAGGCTAAAATGTTGCACCCTCACACATCCCTGAAAATGTGAGTTAAGGCTTTACTTCGGACATCTCTCTACAGATGTCTACAAAAACGTTTAGCATTTCTAGCAATTTACCAAGTCGTGTGTGAAAAACGTTTCCTTGTACAAGGAACACAAAGGGGGTGTTAACTGATTAAACATTTTAATTGAATTAATTACATAATATGCAAATTAATTCTTGATTTCTGACAGCAGTTTTGTGCAAACTGACGTCTTTGGTAATTGTGTTCGGTGAGGCAGCTGTAAACTTGTCAAAACATGAAGGTGGTACTTTTCGCTTGAATCACTCTAACGTTAGTACAATTCCATAATACTGAATTTACATATAGGTCACACGGCATAATTAATTCTGCTTTTGTCTTATCATATTTTCATTATTATTTTCAATTTTCAGATTAAATCACACTATATTAGCATAGATAAAACAATAAAGCTGTTGTTTCGTTCACGCCCCCCCCAAAAAAAGTTCATAATTTACTCACCCTC